>NC_064851.1:41720390-41932890 GCF_024139225.1 Suncus etruscus | reverse complement strand
CATTAAGTTATGGCATAGCTCATACTTAAAATTGCTGTTCAAAAATACTTTTTTTTTTTTTTTTGGTTTTTGGGCCACACCTGGTGACGCTCAGGGGTTACTCCTAGTTATGCGCTCAGAAGTGGCTCCTGGCTTGGGGGACCATATGGGACGCCAGGGGATCTAACCACAGTCCGTCCTAGGCTAGCGCTGGCAAGGCAGACACCTTACCTCTAGCGCCACTGCGCTGTCCCCATCTGTTCAAAATTTCTACTTAATTCTTCGCTTAGCACATCTTTATGATGTTTTCACATAACACACAAGAAGATAGTTTTTCTACCTTTTATTTTTTTTTTCTTTGTTGTTTTGGCATCACACCTAGAGGTGCTCAAGGGTTACTCTTGGCCCCATTCTTAGGAATCACTCTTGTAGTTGCTATATTATTTGGGGTTTTTTTGGTTTTTTTTTTTTTTTTTTTTTTGCCTTTTATACTGCAAAAGTGCATAATTTCTTTATTTTTTGTTTTTAATGCCACATGACTATCCATTCTATTCATTTGTAGGGCAGGGCTTATCAGCAGGGCATTTATATTGTGGGAAACCCCAAATTCAATTTCCAGCAGCAAGAAAGAGGGAAGTTCTCATTTGTTGTTATTGTTGCTCTATTAACATTTTCTGATATTTAAAAGTTTATATAATTTATGGTACATGCTTACTATTTTTTATAGTTTATTGCACCATTTTCTTAATAGGAATTAAAACAAACCTCATCCTCTGTTTTACCAGTGAGAAGATCCAAGATACATTTTAACATGAAAATATATATATTGGGAATATGGGTTATTTTATTCAGCTTAGCAGTGGAAATCACTTGTTAGGAGAATAAACTTCCTGAATTACATTTCTTAAAGTGAGAACTTATCTAAAACCACAAACACCTTTTATGTACCATGATAATGTTTGTGATGCCTTTCTTTTTTTTTTTTTTTTTTTTTGGTTTTTGGGCCACACCCGGTAATGCACAGGGGTTACTCCTGGCTATGTGCTCAGAAGTTGCTCCTGGCTTGGGGGACCATATGGGATGCCGGGGGATCGAAACGCGGTCCGTCCAAGGCTAGCGCAGGCAAGGCAGGCACCTTACCTTTAGCGCCACCGCCCGGACCCTGTGATGCCTTTCTATATGTATTTGTGATGGCCATAAAATAACTTTATTATATTCAAGGAAAGTTTTGAGGAGGACATTTTTATTAATATTTTTTATGTTCTCATAAATTATTACCTAATCTATGTTAAATTTACATAATATATTGTGTCTTTTAAGATTGCTGCATCTTTCCACATTGCTGGGTTGCTCCCAGTTAAATAATTTACGAACAAAAGTAGGTCAGAATGTAAGTCTTGGAGCCACCTCTTTTCTTATTTGTTTTTTTGTTTGTTTGTTTTTTGCCATACCCAGATGTACTCATGATTTACTCTTCAGGAATCACTCCTTTTGGGGCTCTGGGGGCTATACGAGATTTCTGGGATTGAACCCAGGTGGGCTACGTTCAAGATATGTGTTCTTTCAGCTCTACTATACTAGCTCGCTAGCCCCTATGAAACAGTTTCTTGGGTTCAAACAAACTCAATTCTGGACTAAATGATATGACTATATCTTAAATTCAGCAGAGCTTCTTGTTCCACTTTAATTTATATACCCATTATGTTCAGTGTAAAGTCCTTAAACATATTATTAAAATTACTGAGCAGAAAAATAATAAGTAGCAAGAGGCACAAATCCAGATAGCTATGTGTAAATGTTATAGGTTACTAAGGTAGTGATTTCTGTATTAATCAATATTGTAGAATATCTTAACCTACATGTTGAGACATAGTAAAATGTTTGCTATTATAAGTTTTTCAAGTCTTCAATGAATGAACACTTGGGAATCTGCTATTAGTTACTGGTTGGAATATAAAATAACTGATGTTTGCTTTGAAAATACAGTTTAAATATGTTATGAATGTATGGTATTGGAAAAATGTTCAAGCTCATTTCGCCCCCACTTTTGTTACATGTTGTAAGGAGTAAAAATATTTTTTTTTTCATTAGTTTGGATGCTCTCCCAAGAGTCACATGTCCTAATCATCCGGATGCAATTTTAGTGGAAGACTACAGAGCTGGTGATATGATATGTCCTGAATGTGGCCTGGTTGTGGGTGAGTAATTCCTACATTTTATTTGGAATCACTAATTCAGACACAAGCATACACCATTTTGTTCTTGGCTTTATTAAATGTCCACAATTTGTTTTTCACAAATTTAAAGGTTTGTGACAACCTTTCGTTGTATCAGTCTTATCAGTACTATTTTTCCAATAGTTTCAACTCAATTCATGTGTCTGTGCACATTTAACTAAGGTGTGCACATCACATTTTTATATACAATGTCATTTTCACATTTTATAATAGACTACAGCAGAGTGAAAACATAACTTGGGAAGTCTGAAATTCATTATATGCTTATTATATGGTTATTACCTTAATTACAGTGGTCTGGAATCGAACCTGCAATATCTCTAGGGTATATTTTTGCTGTGTATAATTTTAAAAAATTTTTAAATAATTTTTTACTTTTTTCTTCCAAGGGTAATTTATACTCATTGTAAAAAAAATAATAAAGACGGGTCAGAGTAATTGCATAGTGGTAGGGCATTTGCCTTGCATGCTGTCGACCCAGGACAGACCTGGGTTCTATCCCCAGCATCCCATATGGTCCCCCGAGCCTGCTAGGAGCAGTTTCTGAGCAAAGAGCCAGGAGTAACCCCTGAGTGCCTCTGGGCGTGGCCCCAAATAACAAATAAGTAAAGGCAATTAGGGAAGAAGAAAAAAAATAGGAGGGCCAGAAAGATAGTTCAGAGGTTCTGACACATGGCTTGCATGTGGTTCTGTGTGATTCCCAGTACCACTACATGGTTCCCTGGGCAGTACAGCATTCTCTGGCCCTTTTTAGTGGACAGGAGAAGAGGCCCTCAGGTTTCTGAACCCCACTGAGAGTGCCACCCCTTCCCATTCCACCCCAAAAAGAAACCAGTAAAAAGTAAAGTAATCCATAGATATCTAATTGTCAACCCAGGTGCATATATTTTATAATTAGGATAGGAGGGAACATCTAAAATTGAGAAAGTCAGTTCTAAAAACCAGCCCTCTATCCTTAATTATTAATATAATTTTATAGCTTTTCATGTATTTTAGAAATTAAACATTTATTTCTGAAATATAATGGCATATATATACTAAATATCATCTAAAACCTTTGTTTGTTTTTTGTTTAGGGACCACACTCAATGCTCAGGGCTTACTCCTGGCTCTGCACTCAGGATTTACTCCTGGCAGTACTAAGGGGACCATATGGATTGAATTCAGGTCGGCAAATGCCCTACCCACTTATATAAGGCAACATCAAATAGTCTATTATGGGTCTGTAGTGATATAGCACATAGGGAGCTTCCCTTGCACCGGACCAATTAGGGTTTGATTCCTGGCATTCAGGTGGTCCCCCAAGTACTGACAGGAGTAATTTCTGGGTCTAAAGCAAAGAGTAACCCCTAAGCACCACTGGATGTGGCCCTTTAACAAACAAACAAACAATCAAATCGAAAGAGCCTGTTGTAATTTTCATATGCTCATGTCAAATTGCTTATTTTTGAATTTCTTTTATAAAATTATTCAAAGTTTCACTTTTAATAATACTTAGGTATGTTGCCAAGCTTTAGAATGTGATGAACTACAAAATCATTACTCTTAGGAGTGAAGAGTTGGCTTTGTTGAATACATGAAGATTTTACATGCAAAAAAAGCCTGAGTTTGAACCCTGGCACTGCATGGTCTTCCTATCCCCCGAGCACCACTAGGTATGCCACCCAAAACATAGTAATAAAATCTTAAGTGATGGACTACATCCAGCTTGGTTTGAGGTGCCTAGAAAAGACAGTGCTGGTAGGATTGTGAAAAATAAAGCAGAAAACTAAGGTTGAAGTGTTGTACTTAGATGGACATCTTATCCTGGAGCAAATTGGTTGGTTGACTCCGATGTCCAGTATGTGTTTTGAAACACATAGAGTTGCTAATAGGAATTGAGATCCTTTTTTAGTTGTAATGTCAGTAAGCAATATTTGCAACTAATATGCTTACTAAATGTAGTCAGTATTGTTGTAACTGATTTGTATATTCCCAGTCAGTTTTGTTTTGAGGCCCCACCTAACAGTACTCAGGAATTACTCCTGGCTCTTTCTGGCAGGCTCGGGAAAATATGGGATGCCAGGGATTAAATCTGGGTTGGTGTGTGCAAGGTAAACTCTCCGTACCATGCTATCTTTCTGGTTCCTCTAGTCAGTTTATCTTTAGAAAAATTGTACCACCATCTTCATATGGTACTAATGAGGAAACTGAAGTTTAGGTAATTTGGTATTCTAGCTTTGTTGTCTGTACACCAACCAATGATGGGGGAAATGGCGGAGAGCTATACTTGCCAGAGCTTGGAGACTATTTCTGATGGTTACTCAACTGTGCTAGGGTCCTTTATACTTAGGATTGATTTATACCAGTGCTTCTATGTCTAGAGCATGCACTTCAACCTTAGAGCCATCTTTTGGCACTAAACTTTTGTTTCTACCTTTTATAATTTTAATAATAATTATATATATAATATAATATAATATATTATATATATAATATTATATAATATAATATATTAATATATTATATACATTAATTATATATAATAGAATTATATAATATAATATAATATAATATAATAATAATATGATACTGGTGACACTGGCAGTCTGTGAGCTTTACTTGTTCTTTTGTTGTTGTTATTTGTGGGTGTTTCTGGTTTTCTGGTCAAACTCACCTCAGCACCTTACTGGTAGTGCTCAGACCATGCAGTGCTGGGGATTGATTATAGACTATGTAGTGCATTTGTTCCAGTTCCTTTGAGCTGTCTTGTTGCCCTTTTCTGTCCCTTCTCCACCTGGTTGGTTTGGGAGGGCACTGGGGGCACACCCTAGCAGTGCTTAGGGCTTGTCCTGGCTCTGTACTTGAATCATTCCTTCATTCCTGGCAGTGACATCAGGGGACAATATGTGGTCCTCTGAGGATTGAACTCAGAGCAAGAGCATTCAAGGCAAGTGTCTATCCAGGCTTCATCTCTTTGTAAATCCTTTCTGCTAAGAGTTATTTTTATTTTTTAAATGATCACAAAAGTAAAAATATTGCAACAAACAAATTTGATGTTGTAGCAAAAACCTCATGTAATACTTTCTTTTTTTGGTTTTTGGACCACGCCTGGTAGCGCTCAGGGGTTATTCCTGGCTCTGTGCTTAGAAATCGCCCCTGACAGGCTCCTGGGATCGTGTGGGATGCTGTGGATAGAACCGGATCCTCCCGGGTTAGCCATGTGCAAGGCAAACACCCTTCCACTCTGCTATTTATCCAGTAATATTTTTTTCATTACCTTATTTCAGGACTTTATTCTAGAATCTTGAAGGCTAGTCAGATATTACTAATTTTTCTCATTTTTCATTTAAAGAGTTAAAGAGTTACTCATTTAGAGTTTAAAATGACTGAATTCTCCATACAGAATAACTGTAGGAAAAGTTATCTTCAAAGACATTGGAAAATTACTATGTAAATGCAAGCTGAGTAGAGTATGCTAAGATGTATATATGGAGCAAAAAGATAATTTTTATGTACACGTTTATTGAAATGAAAAGGCTAAAGTTATTGTACTATTTATTTGTACTAATAATCATACTATTTATAACTAGGTACTTTGTGGGTCTATAACGGGTTATTGAACAGTGAACTTCATCGCTCATAAATGGAACTTAAATAAGTTGGTGAAGTTTTATCAAAATTAGATACTGTGTATTTTTGTTTGTTTGTTTTGGTTTGGTTTTGACCCATATCCAGCAGTGCTCAGAGTTTACTCTTTCTCTTCACTCAGTGATCACTCCTTGCAGTGCCTGGGATGCGGGGGACTAAACTTCAGTCATCCTTGTGCAAGACAAGCACCTTAACTGCTATACCCTCTCTCCACCTCTTAGATATTAAATTCAGTTTGCTTTTAACACTGGTGGTACCTAGGGATTACTGTTGGCTGAGTATTCAGGGATCACTTGTTCAGGAGACCATGCACAGTATAAAGGATTCTTACTGTTCTCTGCCCTCACTCCCCACCAATATTCTGACTTGCTCAGTAATTTGATAAATTAGCAGTTGCCAGGCTTTCTTGTAGTTTGAGAACAGCCAAAGTTCTTTTTTGAAATAATAATAGCATAATTTTATTCATTTATTTTTATATATATATATTTTATTTTATTTTATTTTATTTTTTTGGCCATACCCAGTAATGCTCAGGAGTTACTCCTAGCTCTGTACTCAGAAATCGCTCCTGGCAGGCTCTGGAGACCATATGGGATGCCGGGAACTGAACCCAGATCTGTCTGGGTTGGCCTCATGCAAGACAAACAATCTAGCGCTGTGCTCTCTTTCCTGCTCCTGCTCCTTTTTTTTTTTTTTTTTTTTTGGTATTTGGTTTTTGGTTTTTGGGGCCACACCCATTTGATGCTCAGGGGTTACTCCTGGCTAAGCACTCAGAAATTGTCCCTGGCTTGGGGAGACGATATGGGACGCTGGGGGATCGAACCGCGGTCGTGATCTTTTCTTGGCTAGCGCTTGCAAGGCAGACACCTTACCTCTAGTGCCTCCTCGCCGGCCCCTCCTGCTCCTATTTTTAAAGTAAAAATAAAATCAATAATTTTATTGTGCTTTGACGATTCTGTGGTTTTTTTTTTTTGTTTTTGTTTTGCACTCAATAATGATAGTTTTTTGTTTTGTTTGTTTTCTTTTTGGGTCACACCCTGTGATGCTCACGGGTTACTCCTGGCTCAGAGAACCATTTGGTATGGCAGGGGATCAAACCAAGGTCTGTCCTAGATCTGCTGCATGCAAGGCAAACACCCTACCGCTGTGCTCCAGCCCAATGGTGGTAGTTCCAGGGCTGTAGAGTTGGTAGGTAAATGCTCCAACTCTGACTTCTCATTTTTTTGTGCTTCCGACTCCTACTCCAGGCACACAAAATTTCCTCCAACTCCTTGAGTCTGACACTGCAGCCCTGGTAGTTCTTTGAAAAACATTTTTAGGGCCCGGAGAGATAGCACAGCGGTGTTTGCCTTGCAAGCAGCCGATCCAGGACCAAAGGTGGTTGGTTTGAATCCCGGTGTCCCATATGGCGCGCCCCCCCCCCCCCCCCCAGTGCCTGCCAGGAGCTATTTCTGAACAGACAGCCAGGAGTAACCCCTGAGCACCTCTGGGTGTGGCCCAAAAACCAAAAAAAAAAAAAAAAAAGAAAAAGAAAAATTTTTTTATCAGATTGTAGAATTGGCTGGAGGCTTGCTTGCACACTGCTTACCTGGATTCTATCTTTAGCATCACATTGGTTCCCCAAGCCTGCTAAGAGAGGAATCCTGAGAGGTTGGAGAAATTAAAGTTAGTAAGGTACTTGTCTTGTACTGCTTCAACCTGGGTTTGATTTCCTGCATCTCATATGGTTTTGCCAAGTACCTCCAGTACTATTTCTGAGTGCAGAGCCATGGTAAGCCCCGAATATCACCAGGTATTGCCCCACAACACCAAAAGTTAAAACAAATATAGATCGGTAATTTGTGGCAACTCTGTTCTTGAATACCTACATAGGTGCTATTTTTCCAACAGTATTTGCTCACATTGTGCTTATCTCACTTTTATAGTTTTTGGACATCATTATGCACTCATAGACTACAGTATAATAGAAACATAATAGTTATATGCACTAGGAGACCCCAAATTAAATGTGATTTTCTATATTGTGATATTTAAATGTAAGCTTTGAAATCAAACTGGCAATATTTCCAAGGTTCCTCTGCTGCCATTAGCTACTGGTGAACACTTAATGGCTTTTGAATTTTACTAATAAAAGACTAAAATATATCTTAATTTAGCTTAAAATTGAAGATTTATGCTCGTATGTTAAGCTTACATTGTTGAATACTCAGCTTGACAATTAACATTTTTTGAATCATAGCTAACATTAAATTATATACTTCCCGTGCTATGGCTAAGACGTCAAAATAAAAATGACCCAAAGTTACAATAGATATTCCTTTTTGGGGAGGGGGCACACCTGGTGGTGCTCAGGGGTTACTCCTGACTCTGTGCTCAGAAATTGCTCCTGGCAGGCTTGGGGACCATATGGGATGCTGGGAACCGAACCCAGGTCTGTCCTGGGTTCTGCTGAATGCAAGGCAAATGCCTTACTGCTGTGCTATCTCTCTGGCCCACAATAGATACTTCTTTTTTTTTTTAATATATTTTTTATTTAAGTAACATGATCACAGCTGGGCTACAGTCACAAACAGAACACCCCTCTTTACCAGTGTAACATTACCCCTTCCCCATCCCTTGCCTGTATTTGAGACAGGCATTCTACTACAGTTACTTGTTTTTAAGTTCAGTAAATTGTTTTTTTTTTTTTCCTTAAAGGATAAGAGTAAAAAAATATAGTAAAGGTGATAGTGGCAATCGCTGTTGTTTGCATAGGTCCAGAAAAATGGGGAAAATAGATATTTCTTAAATACTTCTTCAGTGTGGTTCTTTCAGGTCTGGTGCAAATGCAAAGAAAATGTTCAAATTTCAGAATTCATTGACTATGCAATTAAGGCACTTTTCTCTAACCTTCAATTAGATGTGATTAATCCACATGTTAAAAAGTAAAAATCAGAATGCCATGAAATTTTAAGTGTTTTCCAAGCAGTGATTATGTTTGATTAAAATAATTCCTTTTTTTTTTGTTTTGTTATTGGGTCACCCTGTTGTCGCTCAGGGGTTACTCTTGGCTCTGTGCTCAGAAATTGCTACTGGCAGGCACAGTGATGTTAAATTTTGGAGTGATTGGTCACACAGTCTGAGATGTATAGATCTGGAAGTGTTTGGTGGATTGGTACTTTGTAAGATTAAGTTGTGGGGCTAGATCTGACAAAAAGTCAGAGGGCGTCAGGTGTAGTGTTAGGCAGAAAGGAGAATCAGCCTGCCCACATTCCTAGAAGGTCCAGAGTTTCATCCTTGTTCATATTCCATTTGATTTCTAGCTCTTTTATCAATTTCACTTTCATCTAAATCAGCAAGACAGTTAAATAAGATTAACCAATTGGAAAGGAAGATGTAATTCACAAAGCTTAGTTTTGTTTTGTTAGGTTTTTTTATTCTTTTATTGTTAGTATTTTAATACTCTTTAATTTAAAGATACTAAGCTGAATTTAAAACCTGAAAAAAGTTAATATTAAATTTACTTTATAACCTATAGAAATATTTATGTGATATTTTGTGGTCTAGCATAAATAACACAGTTACTTCTTTAAAAATATGCAGTCGGGGTTGGAGAGATAGCACAGCAGTAAGGTGTTTGTCTTAGGCGCAGCAGGACGGTGGTTCAAATCCCAGTATCCCATATGGGCCCCCGAGCCTGCCAGGAGCGATTTCTGAGCATGGAGCCAGGAGTAACCCCTGAGCACTGCCAGGTGTGACCCAAAAACCAAAAAAAAAATGCAGTAGGCTCATTCACAGATATTTCTAGTTGAATGTATAATAGGATAACCTCTCGGTAAAGATGACCAACAAGGGCAAGTCAGCAAATTTGAAAAAAATTTTTCTGTTTTTTTTTTGGGGGGGGGAGGGGGGGTTGGGTTTGCACACCCAGTGGTGCTCAGGGGCTACTCCTGGCTCTGCACTCAAAAATCGCTCCTGGCAGGCTTGGGACCATATAGGATGCTGGAAACCAAACTCGGGTCTGTCTCGGGTCGGCTTCTTGCAAGGCAAATGCCCTGCTGCTGTGTTATTGCTCTGGCTCCTGAAAAAGAAAATTTCTTGAACAGGCATTTCAAAGAAGAAATACAGAAAGGAACTCTCATTCATTGCTGGTAGGAATATCATCCAGTCTAGCCTTTCCTTTAAAAAATTGACACTGAGCTCCCATATGACCCAGCAATACTACTCCTTTACCCTAGGAACACAGAAACAACACAAAAGTGACCTCTGCACCCATATGATCATCGCAGCACTATTTATAATAGCCAGAATCTGGAACCCAGAGGGCCAACGAGATGAGTGGAGAATTAAATGTAGTAGTGCACGTACACATGGAATACTGTGCAGCTGTTAGGAAAAATGAAGTCATGAAATTTGCTTGTACATGGATGGGCATGGAAACTATTATGCTGAGTGAAATGAGCCAGAGGGAGAGGGATAGACATAGATAGAATAGTCTCACTCATCTGCAGAATATAAGGGAAAAAAAGTTGGAAGAGATTCTCAAAGATGAAGATTATACTTTTATTTTTTCAGTTTCTATTTTTTTTTTTTTTGGTCACACCTGGCAGTACTCAGGGGTTACTCCTGACTCTGTGCTCTGAAATTGCTCGTTGCAGGCATGGGGATCATATGGGATGCCGGTGGTTAAATTCGGGTCTGTAACAGGTCGGCTGCATGCAAGGCAAATACCCTACTGCTGAGCTAGCTCCACAGCTCATGTCCATGCTGTTTATTGCTGGTTTAATTCAGCCTTTATAAGCCCTTATTTTTGGAGATAGAATAGAATAGAGTAACTGAACCAGGTGCTCTTAAGGCCTAGGATCATGTAATTCATGTTTCTTGATAAATAATGATATTCTCATTAAGCTTCTTGATCACTCATGTTGCTGATATTACTGGAAGTTGTTTTTTTTTTTTTTTTTTTTTAATGAAGCAAGATAGTTTTTAGTTTTGTGTGGAACAAAGTGGAAAGGGCACTTGCTTAACATGCAGCCAACCTCAGTTTACAGAACAGTACAGAACCTGAAGGCTGCCCAAAAACCAAAAAAAAAAAAAATTTTTTGTTCTGGTTTTTGGGTCATATCCAGTGGTGCCCAGTGGTTCTGTGCTTAAGGATTATTCCCTAGTGGGGACCATACGGGGTGCAGGGGATCAGACTCTAGTCAGCTGCATGTGAGACAAGCACACCATACACACTGTATTTTCGCTCCAGTCCCCAATAATTTTTATTTTAATTGCAACAACTTAGGAAGATGTGAGAGGAGAGAAATGTGTTCTAAAGAGAGCACAGGCAGCAAAGAAACGGAGACAAAGCGAAACACATGCAAAAGGTTAAAGAGCAAACATGGGCTTGAAGAGCCAGTCTTCAATTGGAGATTTAAATCCAGGTATCTTTGGTTTTTAACAAGTGGTCTTGGTATGCAAATTTGTTCTTGCTGTGAAATTTAACATTGTCAGAATCAGAATATACTTTGTTTTGAATAAACATTTTAAATAACCTTAGTTTAAATAATCACCGGACAATTTTAGAAACAGAATTTCTTGTTCAGAGAGATAGTATAGCTGGTAAGCACTTGCCTTGCATATGCTGACTTGGGTTTATTTTGGCACCCCATTTGGTCCTGCAAGGCAGTCTATAGTGAACCCTGTAGAGCCAAGAATAAACCCTGAGTATTCTTGGGTATGACTCAAAAGCCAAAAAACTGAAAAGAAATGGATAGAATCTCTTGGCATTTGTCTTGCATGCAGCCAACCTAAATTTGATCCCTGGTAGCACATATGGTCATCCAAGCAACCCAAGGAATGATCCTTGAGTATAGAACCAGGAGTAAGCAATGAACACTGCTAGGTGGCCTAAACACAGAAAGCAACTAATTTGAATCTCTTTTAGAATTGTTTTGGGATCATCCCATACATGATAAATGTGTTGGGTTTTTTTTGTTTGTTTTTCTTCTCACCACTTGGCTGTCTCTGCCCTCCTAGGTCTCTCACATGGGTTTGTCAATCTCTGGGACTTGTTCATGGCTGTTTCAGAATAATCATATTTTTTAGATGGTGATTGATTTCCAGGATATCATTAGAGGAAGCTTTTGCATAGTGGAAGCTTGACTCACATCATGAACATCTGTTAATGGAACAGGATGCTTCCATATCCTGTTGAAGCAGTGATGATGCCCATCTTGATGGAAAGGTTTCCGACCATTGAATGTGCCATCACATGGCAGTGACAAGATCACTAGCCAAGGCCAAAAGAAAATTGGGAAATACTGCTGCCATTTTAAGAAAGTACAACTTAGGGGCTGGAGAGATAGCATGGAGGTAAGGCGTTTGCCTTTCATGCAGAAGGTCATCGGTTTGAATCCCAGCGTCCCATATGGTCCCCCGTGCCTGCCAGGAGCAATTTCTGAGCATGGAGCCAGGAATAACCCCTGAGCACTGCTGGGTGTGACCCAAAAACCGCAAAAAAAAAAAAAAAAAAAAAAAAAGAAAAAGAAAGTACAACTTGACACAAGATGTCTTCTGTCTTTTTTTTCTGCCCTCTGGTATGTGTACTGTTTACTCTCTTGTACCTGAGATTTATTTTAATTTCCTGTGGCTTTTTTAATACTGTGCAACATGAAATAATAGTCTAGCTCACATTACAGGATTTTAATTTTAAACATAGGAGTGTTAAATGATCATTAACGAGCCTTAAGATACCGGTAGTGGTTTCTAAAATTTTGTCTTATTTTATTTTTCAAGGAATTTTTTTTTTGTTTTGTTTTGTTTTGTTTTGTTTTTGGATCACACCAGTGGCGCTCAGGGATTACTCCTGGCCGTGTGCTCAGAAATCGTTCCTGGCAAGCTCGGGGACCATATAGGATGCTGGGATTTGAATCACCATCCGTCCTGGGTTAGCTGCATGCAAGGCAAACAAACGCCCTACTGCTGTGCTATCTCTCTGGCCCCCAGTTTTTTATTCTTACCATGAAACTATTTACTTTAACTCCACTGTTAATGTAGAAACTCACTGTATCTTCTCTTTTTACAAATCCTTATAGTATGACTTTGTCACTTTAATACATTAAGCACTAGATGGCAGTATAATCATATTTAGATCATTTGTTTATTCCTACATATTTCTTTATATACTGTTTATATGTTGATTTATAAACAGTAAATTGAGCTAGATGTATAATGACTTGTTAAAAGTTGCAAAGCCGGGGAAATGCTTAAGGGACTGGAGTGCATGTTAATATGTGGGAGCTATAGGTTTAGCTCCCGATACCATATAGTCAGTCCCCTGAGCACATAACAGGAGTAGCCCCAAAATCAAAATTTTGGTTTTGGTTTTGGGTCACACCCAGCATCTACTCAGGAATTAATCCTGGCTCTATGCTCAGGGATCATTCCAGGTGGGGATCTGGGAACCATATGGGATGCCAGGGATCAAGCTTGAGATGGCTATGTGCATGCAAGGCAAGCACCTTACCTGCTGTATTCTGTCTGCAAAATGTAAATATATGGCCAAAATAAACAAAACATTGTAATTGATTATGACTTATAAAGTGAGATTTCTCAAGAGGCAGTTTAGAACAAGTGAGCTCGTTTCTCATTAAACTCATTTTTTAATATTTTAAGCTCCTACAAGATTTGTATATTAAAACCCATTTGAAACCAAAAATGTTTTTCCCCCTTATATTCTTCCATTCAGTCTAGGCTACCACAATCAGGCATAAAGCATGAGGACTTTTTTTTTTGCATTTGTAGTGAGGAACCAAAATTTTTTTCTTTGTGCTTGTAAGTAGTTAAAAGGGGGAGCTAAGGGTTGGGGGAGAAAAAGTTGGGGGGAGCCAAAAAGATAGTACAGTGGGGTAAGATGCTTATCTTTCACAAGATTGGCCCGATTCAGATGGCTCTTCAGCAGGTTCTTCACTATGAAGATAGCAACCTTGGAGCCAGAGTAGAAACTTTGTATGAGAAAGCTCTACCTTGTTTGTATTAATTGTAAGTGTTCTGTGTCCTTCCTACTATACTTTCTCACTGGGAGCTGGTCTTGTTTGAGCCATACATTTGCAAGAGATTCTTTTTTTCTCTTCTTTCCGTCCTTTCCTTTCCTTTCCTTCCCTTTCCCCTTCTTCTGTCCCTTCCCATTCTCTTCCCTTCCTTTTCCTTTTCTTCTTACCCTTCCCATGCCTGGAAATGTTCAAGAGTTACTCCTGGCTCTGCACTCAGGAATCACTCCTGACTGTGCTCCTGGACCATATTTGGGTGGCCAGGGATCAAATCCAGGCATGCTGCATACAAGGCAAAGGACCTTACACACTGTACTATCGCTTTGGCCCAATTGAAAGGTTTTTTTGTTTTTGTTTTTGTTTTTTTTTGGTTTTTGGGCCACATCCGGCGGTGCTCAGGGGTTACTCCTGGCTGTCTGCTCAGAAATCGCTCCTGGCAGGCACGGGGGACCATATGGGACACCGGGATTCGAACCAACCACCTTTGGTCCTGGATTGGCTGCTTGCAAGGCAAACGCTGCTGTGCTATCTCTCCGGGCCCCTGAAAGGTTTTTTTTTTTTTTGTTTTTTTGTTTTTTTTTTTTTAACATATATACCCATTAGCCTTGGATTGCCAGGATGAATAAACATAAAATTTAATATGAGGCCAGAGATGTAGCTCAATAGTAATGTACTTGTCTTGTATGTGAACCCAGGCTCTGTATGTATTATTATGAAATACCAACTACAAAAAACAGTGATTCTGTTTTCTTTTTTGATTTTCTGTTCTTTGACTTTTGTTTTGTTTTGTTTGTTTTTGGGTCACACCCGGCAGTGCTCAGGGGTTGCTCCTAGCTCCACGCTCAGAAATTGCTCTTGGCAGGCACGGGGGACCATATGGGATGCTGGGATTCGAACCACCGACCTTCTGCACGCAAGGCAAACGCCTTACCTCCATGTTATCTCTCTGGCCCCGATTTTATGTTCTTAATGAATATTCTCCCTGTTCCACAAGTTTACCTGATTTTTATCATCAATGCAGTAAAGCTTCCGTAATGTTTTTATTATGTATGGTCAGAAAAGAATAAGATATCCCATGGGGACAAACACTGTAAAACTATTTTAGATGGTGATTAGCTGACTTAACTTTCTAGAAAATTGAATCTAAAGCAGAATATAAAGTGAATGAGGAATTAGTAAAGGCAAAAATAGCCATACTACTTGAAGATGCAGATGAATATGATAAAGTATTGAAAGTAGAAGAGAAGCAAATTTTACTTTGGTAGCAGAAAATGTACAGAATTGCAAATGAATACTTTATACCATGGGAAATTTATCTTTATAATATTAAAAAAAAATCTTAGTAAAGACTTAGAAGCAGCCAACCAGTAAAGATGTTATTTTGGGGGCCAAAGAGATAGCATGGAAGTAGGGCATTTGCCTTGCAAGCAGAAAGATGGTGGTTTGAGTCCCAGCATCCCATGTGGCCCCCGTGCCTGCTAGGAGTAACCCCTGAGCTCTGCCGGATGTGACCCAAAAACCAAAAAAAAAAAAAAGTAATCTTATGAATTTATAGGTAAATCTACCCCCCTCCTACCCCAAAATAAGGTGCTGGAACCTACTTAGGACTTGCCATTTGTAACAGCACTAATGACCATTCACTTGTATGTGTTTTCCTTTGAAATGTACGGTCAATTTGCACTTCTCTGTCATACCAGCAGAAATTAAGCCTCAGTGGCAATGTGAACTAAAAGCCACTAAGTCATTAAGTGTATAATGTATCATATTCTCTTTCCCTGTCATGTGACTTATTATTTCTCTAACTGCACTCACCACTTTTTGTGGTGAGCTTCATATCTTGAGCCAGGCCTTTTGACCCTCAACTCTGGGAATTATTTCAATGTCCTTAAATTTTTTCTTAGAACCCATAAATGAGTGAGATTATTCTGTGTGTGTGTCTCTCTCTCCCTCTAATTTCACTCAGCATAATAGATTCTATGTACATCCATGTATAGGAAAATTTCATGACTTCATCTCTCCTGATGGCTGCATAATACTCCATTGTATAGTGTTTCTTTAGCCATTCATCTGTTGAAGGGCATCTTGGTTGTTTTCAGAGTTTGGCTAATATAAATAGTGCTGCGATGAAATAGGTGTGAGGAAGGAATTTTTGTATTGGATTTTTGTATTCCTAGGGTATACCCCTAGAAGTGGTATAGCTGGACCAAATGGGAGCTCAATTTCCAGTTTTTGGAGGAATCTCCATATTGTTTTCCATAAAGGCTGAACTAGATGGCATTCCTACCAGCAGTGAATCAGAGTTCCTTTCTCTCCACATTTCGCCAGCACTGATTATTCTTGTTCTTTGTGATGTGTGCCAGTCTCTGTGGTGTGAGATGGTACCTCATTGTAAACAGATCATTTTAAATGAGTGAACTTCTGATACTATTATCCCAAATTTAATTTATTCCAATATATAAGTTCTAAGAATAAAAATCTACACAAATGGGGCCGGAGAGGTGGTGCTAGAGGTAAGGCCTTGCAAGCGCTAGCATAGGATGGACCACAGTTCCAATTCCCCGGTGTCCCATATGGTCCCCCAAGCCAACGATGATTTCTGAGCGCATAGCCAGGAATAACCCCTGAGTGTCAAATGGGTGTGGCCCAAAAACAACAAGAACAAAAAATCTACACAAACATTTGCACTTAGCTTTTTTGTTTTCTGGGCTACAACCCAGCAGGTGCTCAGAGCTATCTCTTGGCTCAGTGCTCAGTCTATTGATGATGCTTAGGTGATTGGTGCTGGGGATGGAAAGCAGGTCAGCTATGTTACCAGAAGGCAAGCACCCTAGATCTGGCCCTTTAATTATGTAGAAGACAGTATATATAAGAAACACCATCTTACAAGATTACTGACATTTAATAACCTGAACAATTATTCCACTATAAGAAAATAAGTACGCTTTTGCAGAAGACTATTTGTTTACATTTTGCTTTTGTTTTATAATGTTGAAACACTGAATATATATATATACATATATATATATATATATAAAATAAAGGTAGGTACTTTACTAGGTACTGCCAGCACTTTTGGTTAAGCCAGCTTACATTGCCATGAGTTTAAGAGCTTTTATTGCTCCTTATCTTTATCAGCATTTCTGATTTTGAGTCCTTTTCATATAGTTATTCTACATATGTTTGTATTTATAGTATGTATTGTTTTCTTTTTTGGAGGGGGTCACACCTGGTGGTGCTCAGGGGTTACTTCTGGCTCTGTGCTCAGAAGTTCCTCCTGGCAGGCTCGGGGGGACCATATGGGATGCTGGTATTCCAACCGGGATCCGTCCTGTATTGGCCGTGTGCCAGGCAAATGCCTTACGGCTGTGCGATCGCTCCAGCCCTATATATTTTTTCTAATTTTCACTATAATACCTTGCTTTATCAAGTTATTCATAATAGGCACTAAATATCCAAACTTCAATCCCACCACCAGTGTGATCCTACCCTTTCCAGTGTCCCTAATCTCCTACCCACCACCATACTACCTCCATAAAGGCACAAACAATTTGGTGTTTGTTACAACACAAAGCCAAATGGAAGTATCAAAATTTAGGTCAACACAGATCAGTGTGAAATGATTGTTACATCGTTCCTTGATGTTATTGTCGGTGTCTTAAGGATTTACTGGACAGTGGTTGGTGCTACTTGAACCCTCTCTGTCCAGACTTACTAGTTGTTCAGGCTCACTGAGGTTGGTAGATTATAACTTTGCCATTAGATTTACAGGAGTACTCCTGAGCTGACACTTTAATAAAATACCGAGGTGTTGTGCAGTCAAGTAGTTCAGGATTTGTAGATCGAAAACAAATTTGGTAGCCTGGAAACTTGAAAAGGTTAAGTCAAAGAGCTGGGCTGTTCTCTCCGAGGGTGTTAGGGAGTGGTATCCAGCTGTTGTTAGTTCATGCAGAAAGAGGACTCTGTTCTGAGAGTACTACAGAAGTTTCAGGCTAACTGGAAATATCAGCAGCCATTATTTTCTTTTGGAGCTTGGTGGAAGAACCAGGCAGTTTTTGTGCCTGGTGGAGATACTTGTTTTAAATCAAGCATTTTGGGGGAGGGGGACCTCACCCAGCAGCACTCAGAAATTATTCCTGGTAGGCTCAAGGAAATATGGCATATGAGGTGCCAGGAGTCGAACCTGGATTGACCACTTGTTATGCAAACTTGCCCTACCTGCTGTGCTATCACTCCAGCTTTAGTTTCGGAATTTCTTTTCTTTTCTTTTTTTTTTGCTTCTTGGGCTACACCCAGTGACACTCAGGGGCTACTTCTGGCTGTGCGCTCAGAAATCGCTCCTGGCTTGGGTGACCATATAGACACCAGGGGATCGAATTGTGGTCCGTCGTAGGTTAATTGCATGCAAGGCAAAAGCCCTACAGCTTGTGCCATTGCTCTGGCCTCCAGTTTTGGAATTTCTGGCATGTACCTTAGATAGAAATGAGAGTTTACACCTTGAAAAAGAAACATGTATATAAACACTCAAAATAAACTTACTCCAAAAACTTCGGGGGAAAAAAAAAAAAGGAAACATGTTCTTTACTTTCCCACTTCTGAGATTATGTACCTAGAATATTTGCATAAAACCTAAGTCTAGGGCCAGAGCAGTAGTACAGTGGCTAGTAGTTTGTCATGTACTCTGCTGATATGTGTTAGATCTCCAGAATTCTATATAGTCCCCAAGCACCTGCAGGAGTAATTTGTAAGCGGTGAGCCAAGTAACCCTTGAGCACTGCCAGGGGGTGGCCCAAAATCTAAAAATAGAAAGATTTTAAAGGTGTTTGAATATAAGTATTTAAATGCAATTACTAGTTCAAAAATGAGATTTTTAAAACAAAAGAAAATTAAGTTTAATGTTAAATGACATTGACTTGGTCTGAAAGGAAACTATTTTTCTCATAGAGTCTCAAAATAGCATTTTGTTGCAGTTTAATTAAAAATCTAGTGTTTTGGGGGCCAGAGCAGTGGCTCAGCAGTAGGACATTTGCCTTGTACGCAGCTCACCTAGGACCACAGTTCGATCCCCCAGTGTCCCATATGGTCCCCCTAGCCAGGAGCGATTTCTGAGTACAGAACCAGGAGTGACCCCTGAGCGTCACCAGGTGTGGCCCAAAACCCCTCCCCAAAAACCTAGTGTTTTGGTGGGAGTTATTTTGCATTTTGTTAAGATATAATTACATACACTAAACCATACAGATCAAAATGTACATTTTGAATTTTGACAGTGCATAGATGTAATAATCAACACACTAATCAGGATTCTTTTTCTACCTCACAAGTCTCCTTATTTTTCTTTCCAGTCACCTGTTCTTACATAACACACACACATAGTCAATAAGTACTGCACTGATTTCTACCCTTACAGATGATTTTTCTTGATTTTAAACATTTCTTATAATAAAATAATTTCTTAAAAGAGGAATCACCATAATATTTTGGTGTGCATCACTATTTTTTCAACTCTGCAGTAGTTTTTAAGACTGGAGAGATTAGTGGATTAGCCCATGCTCAACTGTCATTTTGTGATCCCCTGAGCTTTTTAAGGAGAGATCCCAGAGCATTGAGCCAGGAATGGTCCCCATCTCCTGGAGCTGCTGGATGTGGTTCCCAAACAAACAGAAGTACAATTTTATGATCCTTTTCATGCTGTTTTATGTTTCAGTATTTTTCTCAGAGGTGTTTAATTATATTTTCATGTTGGTGAAATTTGGGGTTGTGTCAGTATTTATATATGTATGTCACTTCCATGAGATTTTTATAGATAAGTGCTTAAAAAGTTGAATGAGAACATTTTTAAAGGGGCATTGTAATTTGTATATAAAATATTCAGAGTTAACACTTATCTACACTGGGCTATTATTAATCATTGAGCATTTTCTTCCAGTTCCATTAATCAACTATATTTTTTTCTATTTGGTTTCTTCATCTGACAGTTAGTGTCCTGCTGCTTTGCCTAAATATAAAAACTGACCTATCTGCTTTCTTCGCCCTGACCATAGCTTAAAATTTTATTTCTGTATAACTAGTAGGCAAAAATTATTGCTTAGAGGCCAGAGCGATAGAACAGGTGAGAGTTCTCCATCTATGCAGTCGACTCAGATTTGATATTTTGTATCTCATATCCCATATGATCCCCCAAGCCTGCCAGGAGTGATTTCTGAGCACAGAATAATGTGTCAGGGTGCTACCAGATGTGTCCCAAAAAACAAATGTATCCATATAGAGATTGCTTAATCAAATAAGTCACTGAAACATAGGGTTAAGTAAAACATTCTCTCATATAAAATAGTTTTAGGGGCCGAAGTGAAAACACAGGGTAGCTTTATTTTGCTCTTTATTTTCATTAATTCTTTTTTTCCCTCTGAAAGTTAGAAAAAGAAAATCATAACATCGGTTAGGAGAGTAATTATTAGGGGGGTTATTGGTATGGTAGAGTAGGTAAGGCTTTCTTGGATCCAGGCTGACCCAAATTCTGTCCTCAGTGCCCTATACAGACTCCCAAGCCTGTCTTGAGTAAGCCATTAGTGCAGCTGAAGGTTGTGTTCTGGCCTTAAAACAAAGGTTTGGTTATGGCCCCAAAACAAAACAAAGGGTCGTTATTAGATAGGCACCATAGAGCCAGAGCGATCGATAGGGCATTTGCCTTGCATGCAGATGACCCGGGATGGACCTCAGTTTGATCCCAAATTCAGCATCTCAAATGGTCCCCCAGGCCTGCCATGAGCAACTTATAATTACAAAGCCAGAAGTAACCCCTGAGTGCTGCTGGGTATGACCCAAACACCAAAAAAAAAAAAAAAAAAAAAGATAGGCACCATAGCTAAGGAATGCTTCAAGGCATATTTGAGATGTGATGAGCTGGAGACAAGATGTCTCTTTTCAGCTTTTCTGGAAATAAAATGATTAAGACTCCAGAGAATGTTAATTAAATCTTCATGGATCTGATAGTTTATACTTGCACTTTTCTTCCTAGGTGACCGGGTGATTGATGTGGGATCTGAATGGAGAACTTTCAGCAATGATAAGGCTACAAAGGATCCATCTAGAGTTGGAGATTCTCAGAACCCTCTTCTGAGTGACGGAGATTTGTCTACCATGATTGGGAAGGTAATAAATCATTGCAGTTCAAACACAGATTCACCAGACTTAGGAATTGGGGAACCATTGCAAAAGTATTAGCTTGGTCTGCAAACAACGTTTACCTGTACCATCTTTGTGAATGAATATTGCCATGTGGACTTTTCCAGTCTCTAAGGGAAGGAGATGAACCAATCAGAATTAGACTTTTTAATTCAGACCCTTGTTCCACATGGCACACTTTTGCATAAAAATTAAGCTGAAGGTAATATGACCTTTATGAACTTAAATTGTCCTGCCTGCTACCACCTAAGATAATTAGAGACAAGATAGCTTGATTTCTATTATTAGTGAATTTGTGACTTGTTGAAACTTCGCATTCCTAATATGTAAAGTGAGAAAAATAGTATTTTATAGAGATGCAAAAGTTTATGTGGAAATGTCTTTGCACTGTACCACAGTGTGTTATGCTATTCTGTAAGAGTAGCATAATTTTGGGGCCGGAGAGATAGCACAGTGGTAGAGTGTTTGGTTTGCACGCTGCTAATCCAGGACAGACGGTAGTTTGATTCCTGGAATCCCATATGGTCCCCTGAGCCTGCCAGGAGTGATTTCCGAGCACAGAGTCAGGAGTGACCCCTGAGTGCCACCAAGTGTGACCCCCAAAAAACCAAAACAAAACCAAAAGACTAGCATAATTTTTCTGGCAAGCTGACTATTTTAAGCTTTTATCTTTTACTGCAAGTAGGTGAGACACTCTCAAAGGACTAATCAAAGAAATGTTTGTGTTTCAAGTACATATTACTACTTTGTAGACCATTTTTTAGAAAGTAAAATGAAAAGGCAAATTATTATTTTTTTTGTGTTCTGTATACTTTTTGCCAAATGAAAAACAAGGCTACATTTAAATGTTTATTAAGACAGGTAGGAAGAATAGTATATCAAGCAGGATGATTGCCTTGCATGTGGTTGAGCTGGAGTTGATCCCCAGGCACCCTATATAAGGTCTCAAACACTGTTAAGAGTCATTCCTGATTATCCATTGCTGGGTCTGACCCAAAAACCAAAAGGAATAAAAATTTATTAGGAGGCCAGGAAATAACTTAGTAAGTAAAACAGCATGCTTCGCAAGTGTGAGGCCTTGTAAGTTCGTCTTCCAGAGCTTCTGCTAGTGCTGAGTGAGATCCTGTCAGCCCTGCAGTTTGAGGCTGGCTGTGTTCTCTCTGCCTCCTCTGCAGATGATTTCAGCTGTTGTAGGAATGTTTGAGCATCACAGCTCTAAATAGGATATTCAGGCACTGTGGTAAGAAGTGTGGCACAAAACATTTCAATTCTGGCAAGCACTGCCACCAGAATGTGTAAACACCACAACTAAGTGTGACCTCAACAAGTACAACTGAAAATACATGTAAGCATCACAAGCATTGCAGCCAAACCTGTGTGTAATCATTGGTCATCCTGACATTGACGAGAGAAGGGAGTTTACTGTAAGCAGGAATACATTTAAGTAGGTGACCTGCAATTGCCTTTGTGTGTGTGAAAAGAAAGTATGTTTAAAACTTTTAAAATGTAAGATTCCAACTAATTGATACTTAAAAGAAAAGGAAACACAATTCACAAAAATGTAAAAAAGAGGGGCTAGAGTTGATAGCACAGTGGTAGGGCCTTTGCCTTGCACGCAGCCCATCAGGATGGACGGTGGTTCAAATCCAGGCATCCCATATCATCCCCTGTGCCTGTCAGGATCGATTTCTGAGTGCAGAGCCAGAAGTAGCCCCTGAGAGTCACCTGGTATGACCACAAAACAAACGAACAAAAAAAGTAAAAAAGAGTGATATTGTTCCTTCAGACTTTTATCCCTAGTCTCTCAGATCCCACTGCAACTCCCTTTTGTTATACCAGATAACGTAATTGTACTATTGTATTGTACTATGAAAATTATTTATGATTTTATGGAAAAGTAATATCTAAGATTCTACGTTTATCATATATTAAATTATTTTATTTTGGAACATTTCTGAATGTTTCCAATTTCGCTAGGTTTAGTCAGAATGTTGAATCTCATTTTCATTGTTTTCTTCACTTATTTCAAAATTAAGTCACTTTGTTAAATTATAAAACAAATTTTTGGTTATATTTCCACTAATTTTTGTTACATTATTTGTAAATGGACTTTTAAACTTTTCTTACCCCCAGAACAGTTTACATTTTTATTTCCTTATTATATGTTTTTCAGGAATTATTTTGAAATTTTCTTAGTTGATTTCCAGATAGTTTGTCAATTTTTGCTCTTCCTAAAATTTTATTTATATCTTTCCCTTGCCTAAGTTTAATAGAATCATTACTAATATGATTAGTACCATCAAATTACATGATTGCATTTATAATTACATTGACTGCTTAGTCCAGTGTTTGTGGTATTGCTGCTAATGTATCTCTAGTGTGTTGTTTTTGGGCCTAGTTATTCCTACCTATTTTTATGTCACAAAATTTCATAAAATAAACTTTTTTGAGGGATCACACCCTGAGGTACTCAGGGAATACTCCTGGCTCTGCACTCAGAAATTACCCCTGGCAGGCTTGGTGGGGGGCATATGGGATGCCGGAAATTGAACCAATGTCTCTTAGATTGGCTGCATGCAAGGCAAATGCTCTACCACTGTGCTATCTCTCTGGACCCATAAAATAAACTTTTAGTTTTGCTTATTTATCTTTTTGAACAGTGTCTTTAAACAAAGGTCAGTTAGGTTCTCTGATAATGTTTTTGTATTTAAAGTACTTAATGAAAAGGCCATGGAGATGGTTTAAGTGATAGAGCACATACCTAGCATGTACTGAATTCTTAATTAAATCCCCATCATGATCTGGCTTTTACACATACACACACACACACACACACACACACACACACCCCGCACGCACACACACGCACACGCGCACACATGCACACATGCACACACACAAACACACACACACACACCTACCCCTCTTCCACTCCTGGTACCAGAGTGACCCATATCTAAAAAAAAAATGTTAAAAGGGATCTTTTCAATTCCCTTAATTAACCTGGTACTTTTTCTATTATGGATTAGGAATGATGCAAAAAATGGTAGACTTTTAGGTGCAAAAGCAAGTTTTTTGTATTTATAAAACTGTCTATCCAGGTTTTCAAAATGTTTTTTGTGTCACATGAAAAATGTTTTTAATAGGGTACAGGAGCTGCAAGTTTTGATGAATTTGGCAATTCTAAATACCAAAATCGGAGGACAATGAGTAGTTCTGATCGGGCAATGATGAATGCATTCAAGGAAATCACTACCATGGCAGACAGAATCAACCTCCCTCGGAATATAGTTGTAAGTTCTTGCCTCTCCCCTTTAAGCCATTCTGGCATTGATTAAGCATAATTTATGAACATATTAAACTTTTGATACTGCAACTAATTAAATGGCCTAGAGTCAATTAAATTTAGTTTCTCTGCTTTGAAGGATCGAACAAATAATTTATTCAAACAAGTATATGAACAGAAGAGCCTGAAGGGAAGAGCTAATGATGCCATAGCTTCTGCTTGTCTTTATATTGCCTGTAGACAAGAAGGGGTTCCTAGGACATTTAAAGGTAGGTTTTAAGTTGCATAGATAAGAACATTGCTGTCTATGCCAAATTAAAGTAAAAGTCAAGCTTCTTTGATTCTTTGTAGGGAAGTTTCAATGTTCATAATTGATCTATTGTTTCCAAATACCTACTTTTGTTTCATGACAAAAATTAATTCTGTGACATTACTGACTGTTCTTTTCAGGTGATTTTCATTTTCAGTATAGTCATCTTTTATGTAAATAAACCCATGCTTTTTGGTAGGTATATCTTGTGATTTGCTTTGTTTTGTGGACTTTCTGAGGCCTTGGCATTTTTCCCATAATTAACATGAGACTATTCACTATATTGCTATGATTCTTAGATTACTTGTCAGGGTTCATTTTAATTGAAAATTATTATTGTCCTAAGTTTTGGGATTTAAAGGGGAGCACATTTGTAATGCTTGTGGGTTACTCCTGGCTTTGCATTTCAGAATTATTCCTGGCGGTGCTCAGGGGAACATGGGATGACAGGGATCAGAATCTGGTTTGGGGGCCAGAGAGAGTACAGCAGGTAGGGCACTAACTTTGGATGCAGCCAACCCCAGCCTCGATCCCCAGCATCCACATGACCTCCACTACTGCCAGGACTCATTTCTGAGTGTTCCTGGGAGTAGCCCAAAATCCAAAGGAATAACAAGTATTTGATAGTTGAATTTTTTGTTTTTGTTTTTATTTAGTCAATCTAGAAAAACTCTAGGAAATTTCTAGGAGGTGTTAGAAATGAAAACTGGTTCATTCATGTGCAAGACAATCTCTTATCTTCTGTAACATTACTCCTGCCTGTTAGTTGAATCTTTAATTAAAAGGGTCCAATATTTTTGTCATTTGACTGTAAGCATATATTCTTAGTGATTGTAGCTACCCATGACATTATTTATGTAGCTTGAGAAACATTCTTTTTTTTTTTTTTTTTTTTTGGTTTTTGGGCCACACCCGCCGTTGCTCAGAGGTTACTCCTGGCTGTCTGCTCAGAAATAGCTCCTGGCAGGCACGGGGGACCATATGGGACACCGGGATTCGAACCAACCACCTTTGATTCTGGATCGGCTGCTTGCAAGGCAAACACCGCTGTGCTATCTCTCCGGGCCCGAGAAACATTCTTTAACTTAGGTGTGGGGACATCTGAGCTGTGGGCTGTTGAAGTCCTGTTAAAGTATGTGGTCTGGTACTTAGCAGGACAGACATGCTTCTCTTCTGCCCAGTGCCTGTCTATTGTGAAACCAGTAAATGCCCACATGGCTCCAGACAGAGCAGGGTTCTGCACACCTCCTTAGCTTGAGTATTTCCTTTCATTTCTATGACAAACTCTTTTAAAACAATTGAATATAATAAATATTAAGTAGTTGGCTGACTGAAAAAAAAAACCTTGTTTGAATAGAAACTTAGAGAAGTTACTATTTTGAAAGATTAAGATCTACATTTAACTTAAAAAAAACTAAAACATGAGCATTTCAGTTAACTGAAAATTTTTAATTAGATATGGAAAGTATTACTTCAGAAGATTAGTTTTATTTTTAAGGCATGGTTGTAATTAATATAATTTTTTTCTTTCAGAAATATGTGCTGTTTCACGAATTTCTAAGAAAGAAATTGGCCGGTGCTTTAAGCTTATTTTGAAAGCATTAGAAACCAGTGTGGATTTGATTACAACTGGGGACTTCATGTCCAGATTTTGTTCCAATCTTTGTCTTCCTAAACAAGTGCAGATGGCAGCTACACATATAGCCCGTAAAGCTGTGGAATTGGACTTGGTTCCTGGAAGGAGCCCCATATCTGTGGCAGCGGCAGCTATTTACATGGCCTCACAGGCATCAGCTGAGAAGAGGACCCAAAAAGGTAGGAATTCTTCATTAAAAGAAATGTCTCATGGGATAGTATTCTTCCTTAAATAATTAAAACAGGTATATAGGAATTGGGACATATGTACAGGAGTTAAAGATATTTAATTTTAACATAGCTAACATCAGTTCAATCCCCAACACTGCATATGTTCTTCTGAGTTATTCCAGGAGTGATCCTTGAGCACAGAGCTAGAAGAAAACCCTGATCACACATAAGTGTAGTCCTCAAAAACAAAACATGATTGAACTTACTGCAAAGGGGAAGCCAGATTGATAGAACAGTGGGTAGGGTGTTTGGCTTTCATGTGGTCGACCTGGGTTCAATCCCTGATATTCCATAAGGTCTCAAGCCCAACTGTGATTTCTGAGTGAAGAGTTAGGAAGTAACCCCAGAAGCACAGGTTGTGCTCCCTCTCCCTCAAAAGGAGGCAGAATGGGTTGGTATTAGTACTCTTTTGCTTTTTGTTTTTGGGCCACAACAGGCATCACGGGTTACTCCTAGGTTTGCGCTCAAAAATCACTCCAGGCAGGGGCCAGAGAAATAGCACAGTAGTAGGGCATTTGCCTTGCATGTGGACCGACCCAGGACCAACAGTGGTTTGATTTCTGGCATCCCATATGGTCTCCTGAGCTTGCCAGAGGCGATTCGTGAACACACACACACACACTCTCTCTCTCTCTGTCTCTCTCTCTCACCCTCCCTCCCTCCCTCCCTCCTGCCAGGCTCAGAGGACCATATGAGATGCCAGACATTGAACCGGGTTGGCTGCAAACTCCCTACCCTCTGTGCTATCACTTTAATGTTTTTAAAATATACCTAAAAAGTATTTATAATCAAATCGTGATCAAGTGTCAGTTTTTATCTTTTACAGGTCTTAAAAAGAAATACAAATAACAGATTTTAGGGTATGTTTGTTTGGGGACCACACTTAGTGTATAGTGTACTCAGTAGTACTGTCTCTGCACTCAGAAATTACTTTCTCTGATCTCTCCAGCCCCCAAAAGGAGCAGTTATTAATACAGGCAATAGAGCTCTCGGTTTTAGCTTAGTCTTACTTAAACTGAGGACTATGAATAAGTGTAAACAAATAGACAAAAATAATCTTTTATAATTGTTCCACTCTGTTCATATGTTCTACATGTGTTATTAACCTTTTAATGCTAATTTAAGAACCCTATGAGGTAATACGTTATTTCTATTGTTTTAAAAAAATCAGTGTATTTTCATTTTGGCATTTATTAATAATATGTCTTTTGGGGGGGTGCTTTTAGAAATTGGAGATATTGCTGGTGTTGCAGATGTTACAATCAGACAGTCCTACAGACTCATCTATCCTCGAGCCCCAGATCTATTTCCTACAGACTTCAAATTTGATACCCCTGTGGACAAACTACCACAGCTATAAGTTGGAATCATACTAATGCCACTATTAATGAACAGCTGGATTGAGCCTATACTAAAGAAAGAGAAAGATAATGGTACACATTCCAGGACTAAAAATAAATTGTCTTAGCACTATGTATATATTAGTGAAATTATTTAATGGTTTGCTTTCTTTTGTAGAAACTTACTGGGAAAAAACTATTTTGAAAGGAATTCAGTCTATATCATTCTTGAATAAAACATTTTCAAAAAGTTTTTATGTTTTACATAATTTATAATGCATAATTACAAATAAATGCGTAGTATTGCAGCTAATAAAGTTATAAAGGTTTTTTTCTGTTTCCTTCATACATTTTGTTTTATTTTTTATGGCCTTGGAATCTTTGAATAACAAACTTGTAGTTATGTGTGTGATATCATGTTTATATAAAAATCAAGAAAAGAGACTGGGGATACAAAAACCCCAGGACCAGGGATTGCTCAGTAGTAGAGAATTTGCCTTGTATGTAGTAGGCACCTGCATGGAGGTGAAAAAGAACAAGAAACAAAGCAGTGAATTTTGAAAGATTAAAAATGATGAAATGTTTTCCTCATCTGATGGAACAGAAAAGGTGATGTTACCATAGCAGATCATACAGATTATCAGGGTTTAATTTTTTTGTTTTTTTGGGTCACACCCAGCAGCACTCGAGCTACTCCTGGCTCTATACTCAGAAATCGCCCCCAGCAGGCTTCAGGGACCATCTGGGATGCCGGGATTCAAACCACCGTCCTTCTGCATGCAAGGCAAATGCCCTACCGCTGTGCTATCTCTCGGCTGCTATCAGTTTAATTTTTAGATTATAATTTTTTTTATTCTGTAGACCTATATCCATATTTTTTGTTAATTTTACTTATTAGGATACTTCTGGGATAAATGTATATTGCAAATGGAAATTTGTGACAGGGTTTGGGAATGTCCAGTGTCTCCCTACCCCACAGGTGGTTGCAAGCTAGTAATTGTTTTCTCTGCCACCAAGAAACAATGATATAAGATCATTTGTTGGGCATTATTGAGTGAAGAGCAACTGTAAGCAAAGAGCATCATAGTGTTGTCCTTTTCACCAGATAGGTAGGTTTTCTTCAAAGAACTTGAATCCATTTTAAACATTGTAAACTGCACTCAAAACAGGTGCCAGTGTTTCTGACCATATTCACAAAGTTAGCCCTAGATGAGGAAAAAGATCCTCTTCTATATTGACCTGCTCAAGAGAGGGTCTCGAAGAGTAGGGCTTCCACTCTTCTTCTCATTGAGTAGGACTCTGTCAGGATTGAGACATAAAGACTCACACAGTGCAGGATGTTCCCACCGCTATGGCTGTTTGAAACACCAGAGAAAATATTTGACTCATACGCAAGTTTGAAGGTGAATGGTGAACATTAAATTTTTGGCAGAGAGAACCCATCCAATCCAGTAGGAAAAAATACGTTTGGTGTTCTCTAGGATATCATCTTTTCGAGAATTGATCAGTAATGCTTGCAGCCTGACAATACCCATTTCTTAGTGATTATAAGACGTTTCTATAATTTCTTAAGTTATAGCCAGTATTATTATCAGTACATTGTAGAAACTGGATGCATGATGAAAATTCCAAAGCCACCCAGAAACAACCATTATTTGGTGTGTCCCCAAACTAGAAGAGGGGCTGGAGAGAGAATACAATAGATGGGGCGGTGGCATGTGGACAACTTGTGTTTAATCCCAGCACCCCCTTATGATTCCCTGAGCCTGAGAGATTGCTCAGATGGTAAAGCATGTGCCTTATGATAACAAGTTTTAGACTGGCAGTGCATCTCTCCTGGTATACAAGGTGTGGGCCTAGTGACCCCAACACCTCTGGGCTCATGCATTGCCCGGAGTGGCTTCCACAGTAATGTCTGAGTCAGATACTGCAATATGAGGAGTAATATTTAGTCTTCCATTTTCTAGTCATGTTTAGGAAGATGTATATGAATTTAAAGGAGAGGGATGAGGGGCCAGAGAAATAGCACGGAGGTAAGGCGTTTGCCTTGCATGCAGAAGGTCAGTGGTTCAAATCCTGGCATCCCATATGGTCCCCTGAGCCTGCCAGGAGTGATTTCTGAGCATAGAGCCAGGATTAACCCCTGAGCACTGCCCGGTATGACCAAAAAAAAGGGGGGGGGGGAATGAAATAGTTCATTATATTAATATTAACATGTGTCTTATGTATACATTGTGAAAGTTTGCATGAACCAAACTAAAAATGAATGAATATTGAATCAGAATATAGGACCTGGGCCCGGAGAGATAGCACAGCGGCATTTGCCTTGCAAGCAGCCGATCCAGGACCAAAGGTGGTTGGTTCGAATTCCGGTGTTCCATATGGTCCCCCGTGCCTGCCAGGAGCTATTTCTGAGCAGACAGCCAGGAGTAACCCCTGAGCCACGCTGGGTGTGGCCCAAAAACCAAAAAAAAAAAAAAAAAAAAGGACCTGCTTAAGAATGCAGTTAATGTAAGTACTTCTCAAAAGGAATGGAGATGCTAGTTTTTCTAATTTTCTTCTAAAGCACCAACATGGTCCAATCAGTATAATTCAATTTCAGAGATGAGATATAAAAGGTAAAGGAGGGCCAGAGTATAATTGGTAAGCCACTTGCATTGAAAGCAGCCAACACAGGTTCAATCTCCAACTCTGTGTATGGTTTACCAAACTCCTGCAGAATTCCTGAGCACAGCCAGGAGCAAGCCCTGAACATTGTCCCCCACCGCCACCACCACGACCAAGAAAAGATTATAATGCCATATAATGCCAGCTAGTCCTCTTTCTTTCCTGTCCTCTCTGGATGCTCTTGATAAGTATATTTGGAACTTAATAGGTTAATGACTGTGGGAATCACTTCCTCTCACTCTTGGAAAACATTTTCACCTAGCAAGAAAAGGGAAATTCATAGGTCATATTTGAGGTACAGTCTGCATCTAGCATCTTGTCACCACCTAAAAAGAACCTCTAAAGATTTTGTATAAGTGGAGGGGCCTGCAGTTGGTTTTCTTATAAAATATGCTTGAGGTGTGGTTAGTCACAATAACAATACTTTCAAAATTATAAGTTCTTTGAAATTTAAAAAGGGAAAACCTTAGCAAATAGAATAGGAAACTTTAAAAACAATATATTGGAAAACAATGTTTGGATGTGACTTGACTTGCCACTCAAACCATGAAAAATTACCCCAACGAATGGGCATCCAGGGGCCACAGTGATAAAATAGCAGTTAAGGCACTTCCCTTACACGTGTGACCTCTGTTCAACCCTCAGCACCCCATCAGGGTTCCCTGAGCTTTCAAGAAGTGATTCTTGAGTTGATCTTTGAGAGCCAGGAGTAAGCCGTGAGAAGTCAGGTGTGATTCCAAAACAAATAGAAACAAATCAAAATTAGAGGATGGGCCACATCCGGCAGCACTCAGAGGTTACTCCTGGCTCTGTGCTCAGAAATCGCTCTTGGTAGGCTTGAGGGACCATATGGGATGCTGGGACGGAACCTGGGACTTTCCCAGGTATGCTGAGTGCAAGGCAAACACCCTAGCACTGTGCTATGGCTTTGGCCACAGCATCCATCATTTTGAGGGTTACGTGTTAAATGTAGCTTCTGTATGAACCTGCATTTTAACAAGTTAATCACCAGTGAGATGTATGAGGCTATTGCTGTGAAAAGAAGTGGGTTTCATTTGGTGCATGTTGATATCTTGAAACTTGAAATCTTCAGGAACATGGCCCCTTCTATCTAGGTATTTAAAAACTCACTGGGAAATACTTTCAGAAGGGTTTGAGTTAAGAATTAGATAGAAGGGGCCAGAGAGATAGCATGGAGGTAAGGCATTTGCCTTTCATGCAGAAGGTCATCGGTTCGAACCCCGGCGTCCCATATGGTCCCCAGTGCCTGCCAGGAGCAATTTCTGAGCATGAAGCCAGGAGTAACCCCTGAGCACTGCCGGGTGTAACCCAAAATCCACAAAAAAAAAAAAAAAAAATAGAATTAGATACTATGTTTCTTATAGAATTTGAATTGCTGTTCTCTGGTATAATCTTTTCATTTTGTTGATCAGAGAGTAAAGATTAAAAATAAAGGTTTACCCAAGTTCATTTAATAGAAATGGGACTAATTCAAGTTTCTTAGTCACTGAACTCCGTTATAATTATTTTTCCATTAAACCATTCTATTGAGGTTTATTTCATAGGCAATTGCCTCAGGTCTGACGTCAATTGTAGCGGTTAATAGAATTATATCCAATTAATTAACAGAATTACACAATACAGTGCTACAAAAATTAGATAGTTGGCTACTTTAAGAAAAGTTTATTCCCCATATTTTTGTTGTGATGAATGCCTGTGGATCAAATAAGCTATGGTGCTTGCATGTCTTGATATTGCTCACAGGTGGTTGCATGCTTCATATATGGGGTTTGCACACTTGCAAGGGTTTGCACACCTGCCACACTGCACATTTTAGTTGTAGTGCTAGCTGGGAATCATGCTTTTGATTGTGCTGTTTGTATACCCATCTATACCATATATCACACACTTCCTTGTGGCCCTGGGGAGTCCTAAATAGTAGAAACTGTGGGACATTATTCAGGATAGGTGGATGTCACACACTCATAACCTCATTCTTGCAAGATAGACACTTTTGCCACTGAGCCACTTTGGCCACTGAGCCATTTCCAGGCACCATTACACGTCTTTTATTTTTATTTTAAAATCAGCCTAGGAGACAATGAGTTAAAATCCAGAAATCATCCTTTGGCTCTTTCTACACATTAAATGCATTTAAAATTAGATGCCTCTTGATAGTAAGCCTCTGTGTTCAGAGCAACAAATGTACTTTACCCATGGTTGTCTTTGGTTTCTGAGCTAATTTTGTATCACAGGTGCAAGATTTATTTTAATTATCAAGATGAACAGCTGAGGGGGTCAGCCTATTACCCATCTGGTCCTAATCCAGCCAAGACGCTTCTGTGCCCCATGTCAATATTTCCAATTGTCAGTGGTCCTGACTTTTCCTGTTGCTGAAGTTTTAATCTCTTCTGCCAATTGTGAGACTATTGTAAGATTCCCCGGCCCCCTGAAAACTGCCTTCCTCTCCCCTCCTTCCAGATATTTACACACTTCTTTCAGGATTTCAAGGTGTTACTACAAAAGTACCATTCAGCTGATCTGTAGGTAGTCGAGGCCCAGGATCTTTCCTTCTGTTCATATCCTGCCTCTTGCCTGTCCCTCTTTCTGGGAGCAGGGGAATGTGCGACCTTTAACTGCCACTCTGGGGGACATAAGATCACATTTAGTGAAAGAAAAGACCAGTTTTTCATTTCCTCTACAGAGTATCAAGATAGTGTTCATACATAACCCTTGATTTGTAACTTCCTCTAGCACAGCAATTATTTTATATTCTACATGATATATCTGAGAAAGATTAACAATATGTGAAGCACTTACCAAAGAAAGAACAAGTAGAAAAGAGACTATGCTGAATTTAAGATACTGCCACAAGACACATAATTTTATTTGTTTTGTCTTGTTTTTTATTTTTTAATATAATTTTTATTTTAGTTATAGTGGCTTACATATCATTCACAGTAATATTCTAGGTACATATTTACATTGAATCTGGGGGATTCCCACCACGGAATTGTCCTCCCACAACTGCTCCCATCCTGCCTCCCATATCCTCCACTCCCCCTCCCCCAGGGGCTGCTAGAATGCGTGGTCCCTTCTGTGTCTAGTTTATTACTTAGTGGTCTTATAATTGTTTAGTCTTGGTGACTCCATTACTGCCCCCTCTGATTGGGAGGCGGGACTAGATAGTTCAAGTTATGTGGTTTTGTTTGAGGAAGAGAAAGGTAATATAATGGGGTAAAAATCTACTACGCCAACTATGAGCAGAGTCATTCTAGAGACTCTCATCCTTGGTTTGAGGGACGATGGGGAAAAGAAGGTGAGATACCACAACAGTTCAAAAAGAGGAATCAAATAAGATATCCAGTGAGCACTGCAGCACTAAAAATATGCACCACATAGTTGCCATGGTCTTGAGATAGGAAATATGACAAGGTGCAAAGAGGAAGAAGAGAAAAGAAGAAAGAAAAAGTAAATATATAATTTTAAAAAATGGGCAACTACTTCAATATTTACCCCAAAACAAAGAAATCGACAAAAACTAGATAAAAAATAATAAAAAATTTAAAAATATTTTAAAAAAAGGATTATTTAGTGTTTTCTGTCTCTTCCCGCCCCCCCCCCACATAGGCACAGTAAATATTGGGGTCATTTGTAACGGGAATCCCCTTGGCCTAAGAGGTACCCTTGAAATATATTGTCATGGGATTATCTATAGACTCCTTTCACGTTCATTTACTCTCCCCTTGGTGTTTTTGTGCCGTATGGAAGACTTCTGCTCCTATCTGGATGATAAAGACAGACCTCTAATCTAGGGGTCTCAGTCTGTGCACAGGTCAAGGAGTGGAACTTACGATGAAGACTTTCTTTGTGATTTTAGAAGTTCTGTTTCCTCAATGTAATTTTAATCTGTCTTCTGTGGTTAGTGGTCTTGGCCCTTGCGCTGAAACTCGGATGGAGCCTGGGATATCGTCTTTCATTATGTTTCCAGAAGACCCATTCAGTTGCAATTGCCTCAGTCAGGACTCTGGAATTGGAGGTCATGATTGTTATGCAGGATGTAGACCAAACCCTAGACTAGGGCTTTCTTGTTGGTCCCAGAATACATACTGCCCGGTCATGGTTCTATCAGCCGGTCATCTGTATATCACATTCTTGGCTTTTGCACAGCCCATAGTGTGATAAGTCTTCCGATTTTGTTTTATCATTAGTTGGTAAGGTAGGATAACCTGTTCTTATGTTCATTTGTTTCCAATTTCCTCATTGTCAGGATATCATATTAGAACTGGCACATGTTGGAGATCGAGTATTCAGGATGTCCCAGGTGGGCTTTGGTTCCTGTAGCTGTTGTGAAGAACTGTGTCGATTCTATGTCTAGGGCTTTTGGGCAACACCCATTTGTTTTCAGGGCTTCTGGCTCAGAGCTTGGGATCACTCCTGGCAGGACACAGGAACCATATAGTATGCTGATATTTGAACCCAGGTTAGGAAAATGGTAAGACATGTCTTTCCCACATTAATTATTTTAAATTCACATCCATGACAAAGCTGGTAGAAAAAAAAATACAGCTAGATCTGCTCTTAGAGTTTTAGAAAGGCAGTTTTTTGTTCCAAAAGATGTGGGAATCATTTTGGAACACTGTATTTCAGACAATTCTATTATGAACAGCTTTGTAAATCATGGTATCTTAATAAAATTCACAAGGAGAAAACATAATAAAATACAAAAATAATAGACATATCATCTTGAAAAATTTCATGGAGTTCTAGAGTGAATTCCTTGGTGGGATTGAAACAGAGAGAGGGTTGATGTGTTAGCTCATTTCTAGATGACCTCAGTGTCTGGTTCTTGCTCACTCTGTAGCAATGTGAAGCTGAAAACTTAACGATAGGCCCATAACTTTCAACCTCCTCCAACACATACCTGCTATGTGGCAAACTTGTTAGACTACTCTAATTTGGTAATATGATGAGTGGTCTTCCCTACACTCAAACTCTGAATTTGTATCATATTTTAGCACTATAACTGATTCTACCATTTGTGGGGCTGGGATCTGGTGTCCACACCCAGGAGGTTTTTTTGGTTATTTTTTTGTTTGTTTGTTTGATTTTGTTTTTTTGGCTCTCGGGTTATTCCTGGCTCTGTGTTCAGAATAGATCTCTTGTGGTAGGTACCCTGTTGAGCTAATGGAACATGCTTATTGACAGCTCTAAAGGCTTTTTTTTGGGGGGGGGGGTGTCACCCGGCAGCGCTCAGGGGTTACTCCTGGCTCTACGCTCAGAAATTGCTCCTGGCAGGCTCAGGGGACCATATGGGATGCTGAGATTAATGCGCTGCCTCCATGCTATCTTTCCGGTCCTCTAAAAGGCATTTTAAGGGGCTGGCATGGACTTCAAACCACATAGGCTGAGACTCATAAGTAAGTGACATCTGGACTTCCCCAAGTCACCTCTTGCTTTGATTATGTATGTAGTGGAGTTCACAGAAAAATTTGTAAAAGCAAGTTAAAAGTGACTTTGAGTTAGAGTGATTATCGTGGATAGGACATTTGCCTTGTATGCAGCTCATCTGAATTCAATCCCTGACACCTCAATAATCTTCAAGCACCACCAGGAGCAGTTTCTGAGTGCAAGAATAAGTAAGGCTTGAGCACAGCCAAGTGTGACCCAGAAACAGACAAAAAGACCTCCAGTGACTTCATTTTATAGATGAGAACATGAGACTAAAGTACATACTACAGGTGAGGTGAGACAATGGATCAGGTTTTACCCTAATTGGCAGCAAATGAAGACAAATCTTGGGCCTCTGTCCAATTCCACATACTGATTTTCAAAATTCTTGATGTCTAAAGGGCAGTTGGTAGGTGAAAGTCCTTGTAGATAAGGCAGGACAAAACTTAAGCAAGGAATGACGGTGCAGTGCTGTTAGAGACTTTGTAATGATGAATTCCAACTGCAAGTATGTAATAATTGACCTCAGGTCAGATGGCAGTGCTTGGGGGACGATATGGGATGTTGGGATTCAACCCAGGTCAGCTGCATGCAAGGCAAATGCCCTATCCATTGTACTATTGTTCTAGCCTTAAGAAGGCTCTTTTTCTTTTTAATTGAAAGAAAATGCATCACATAGTTGACATAGTTAATCACCATTGATTTATTTCTAGATAAGTGAAAGCAAAGTTGCTGTGTGGAAGTTTTCTGTGTGGAAGCACATGGCCCATGTGAAAAAATTCTTTGTAATTGGCAGAAGTCCTTGGAGTTTATGTGGAAGTCACATTGCTGGGAAGTGGGCAGATAGGCCCTTTAATGGGCTAAAAATAGTCAAACTCCGGAACTAATAGTCCTCCGGAACTAATACCTAAATATACTTATTAATATCTACTCAATCTCTGTGTCTAGAACATGAATTGCTGGGGCGCCCTCTAGTTAGTTGCTCCTGCATTCAGTTCTTGCACCCTCCTTCACTCTACACATGGCAAATCTAACTTCCTCTCTGCTGAAGATGCTTAGATGACTCTGAGACAGAGGTGTTTTCTTTATCAGGAAGCTAATGAAACTTGAGATGCACGTGCACAGGATCCCTCCAAATTTTTAATTGTTCCATAAGTACATATCATGGATTTCTTTAAATGGCAGCTAAAATTAATACAACTTTCAGTCCCACAAAACCTTGTTGTGCCAGTGTAATAAACCTTTCTGAGGGGCCGGGCGGTGGCGCTGGAGGTAAGGTGCCTGCCTTGCCTGCGCTAGCCTAGGACGGACCGCGGTTCGATCCCCTGGCGTCCCATATGGTCCCCCAAGAAGCCAGGAGCAACTTCTGAGCGCATAGCCAGGAGTAACCCCTGAGCGTCACAGGGTGTGGCCCAAAAACCAAAAAAAAAAATAAATAAATAAATAAACCTTTCTGAAACAGGGCCTACACTGACCCTCCTTTTCCTAAGTCCTGATTCCCACCCCCCATCAGGAAGGATTCTTAAGTGAGAGCCAGGGGTAAGCCTTGAATATGCCCCGCCAAACAAAATGAAATGAAAGAGTGAATTTGTCCCCCATGCTTGGGGATGGAGAACTCAGGCTCAGACAGCTATATTCTCCCCATTAAAAGAGACTCAGGATCTTGGCAGAATGTGCTGCCTGAAGAGCTTCAAGCACCCTTCAAAATCTTTTCATTTTCGTGATGCTCCTTTAATAAAAATTACCTTAAAAAAAAAAAAGAATTACCTTTATTCTCACCAGTGCTCACAGAGAATCACCCCATTCTAGCCAGTGGTCTAGAGAATGCCTGTGATTCAGCTTTCACTCTCCTTCCTTCTTGTCTCATCAGAAGCCAAAGAAGGGCAGAGGATCCTGGCCCAGCTGCTCTTTTCTGTGTAAAATACCCCACGTGCCTGATTTCAAGCCCAAGTGAATGAGTCTGAGTCAACGTCACACATGAAATAATCCAAACTAGCTGTTTATTTAGGTAAAATAAGGTATAACCCAACAACTGCCCCTTTTCGTTCAAAAAATCAAAAGGTATGTAAGCCATGTTCTATTGTTCTCTGCTAGAGGCAGAAATCCCAGATCAGAATTAGAGGGCCCGGAGAGATAGCACAGCGGTGTTTGCCTTGCAAGCAGCTGATTCAGGACCTAAGGTGGTTGGTTCGAATCCCGGCCGGGTGTGGCCCAAAACCCAAAAAAAAAAAAGTACTCAGAATTAGAAAAAGTAGTTATTTTGCATAGGCACAGTAAAAGTTGGCTGTAATGGCATCAAATTTTAAACTGTGTTCATTTTCAAAACAATCAACTTTTGGGCCGGGAAGGTGGCGCTAGAGGTAAGGTGTCTGCCTTGCAATCCCTAGCGTAGGACGGACAGCGGTTCAATCCCCTGGCGTCCCATATGGTCCCCCCAAGCCAGGGGCGATTTCTGAGCGCATAGCCAGGAGTAACCCCTGAGCGTCAAACGGATGTGGCCCAAAAACCAAAAAAAAAAAAAAAAAAAAAAAAGAAATCAACTTTTTTAAAATATCTTTTCACATCTCACAACACTTTTTTTTTTTTTTTTTTTTGGTTTTTGGCTCACACCCGGCAGTGCTCAGGGGTTACTCCTGGCCCTATGCTCAGAAATCGCTTCTGGCAGGCTCGGGGGGGGGGGGGAAGGGGCGCATATGGGATACTGGGATTCGAACCACCATCCTTCTGCATGCAAGGCAAATGCCTTACCTCCATGCTATCTCTCTGGCCCCACTCACAACACTTTTCATAGACTTCTCTGAACATAAACATTAGAACCTTTCTGCAGATACACTTAATAAGAAAATTCTCGGGCCAGGCGGTGGCGCTGAATGTAAGGTGCCTGCCTTGCCTGCGCTAGCCTTGGACGGACCGCGGTTCGATCCCCCGGTGTCCCATATGGTCCCCCAAGCCAGGAGCAACTTCTGAGCACATAGCCAGGAGTAACCCCTGAGCGTTACCGGGTGTGGCCCAAACCCCCCCCCCAAAAAAAAAGAAAATTTTCAAACATTCTTACACTGAGCACTGTAATGCAAGTCTAGATAAATCTGAGTTCCTTTTCATAAACTTCATTAAACAAAAATCACAACATTTCCACAGATATATATAGTTGAAAATAAGTTTGCTAAAACATTCTTATAAAGAGCACTGTTAATGATAGTCTAGACTCTATAGTATTCAAGTTCCTTTTCCATCTACTTCTGTGGACAAAGAGATCAGACATATTTCCAGACATAATTTGAGAATAAGTTGCTACATAAGACGCACAATAAAACATCACAGCAATTGAGAAACACTCTGTATAATAGCTAAAACTTAAAACTAACATGCATTTTCCCAGAATTGTGCAAATATTAAAGCACTAAATTTGGATACAAAATTTTCTGTTTGCAGTGGGGCATAAAACAAAATAATAAGATACATACAGATAACACACAATTTAAGCAGCAATATCATGATCGATGCAAATATGGTCAAGAGATTAGCTTAGAAGAAAGTTAATTTTTTGGAGGTAACCCAGGTGCAGGAAGTTCTGAAAGCAGCTTCTTCTCAGCTGGTCTTGGATCCTCCATCTTCTCCATATTCACTTGTCTTAGGCTCCTGGAGTTTCCTTGATAAGCTGCTGCAGGTCTGGGGGCCGTGGTCCTGGCAAAAGACTTCTCTCGTAGATGAAAGGTAGACGGTGGTATCTGAGATGCTGCCCAGAGTCTTCAACTCTTTCCCTTTCACTGCCTACTTCTGACCCGCCTGAGGGGGCCTCTGCCACCATAGATGGTGGGGTAGCAGAGGGAGGCCTGTCAGAAACGATGACGATTGGGAGCACTTCTGCTACCTTTTACTGGCATTCCACCAACTCTGGATACATTAGCAGTTTTTGGTCCCCTCTCTCCTTTCACAACATCAAACTTCACAGTCTCCTCATCTCCAACGCTTCACAGAAACTTCTTGGGATTGTTTCTCTTAATAGCTGTTCAGTGAACAAAGACATCTTCTTTGGTGTCGTTTCTGTTGAAAAATCCATAACCATTCCGGACATTGAACCATTTGACAGTGCCCAGGACTTGGATTGCCAGCACTGGCTTGTCTACCTGACTCAGTCTTGGGGCGTGGGGATATCTCTGGTTGAGCCATTTCAGACTCTGCGTCTGCAGAGATGGTAACTGGTTCATCATTCTTGGGAGAGGAGAGTCTCTCTGGTTTAGAGTCAGTAGTCAACGATAAATTATCCGCTATGAGAAGGCCTTTAGATCGAGAACTCGTCACCACTGGGAAGGCTCTCTTCTCATGTGGCATGTATGCAGGAGAATCTAGAGGGAGCCTGGCACATACAGAGTAAGAAATGCAGTTAGATGGACCAAAGCAACACAAAGCCATTCAGTATAGGAGCCATGTTCACCGATGTTCAGTGAAAGACATAGCACATTCAGTCCAGCTCGAGGGGGGCTGACACGGTGATAATCCACCAAAGGGTCAAGTCACAATTAGCACTCACTTTCGCTGAAGTCTTCTTCTTGGGTCCAGGGTTCAGTTAGTTCAAGGTTCGGGCAGTTGGGTTACTGGTCCTACCCTAATCAGTAATTGTACTCCACCCTAGGGTGTGACCTGATGATAGTATATTGGATTATTCCTTACTTGGTATACTGCTCCCATCCTAGGGTGGGACCTGATTCTTGTCAATAAAAGCAGGGATCTGAGGAAGGCAGGGGCTCATTCTTTGGTCTTCTTCCACTGTGCTGCACTCCATTTTAGGAGCAGAAAGCTTCGGTGGTTTGAATTCCTTGCTTGAGCACTGGCTTTCCTGAACCCATTCTTGTTCCTCTTCACTGCGTGAATTATTTCCTATGGATCTCTACAACTGGAACTTTTCCCTGTCCTAATCCGACAGGGAAATGGGAACTGCCTTTTCTGACTGGGAGCTCGTTGGGAGTCAAACCTCAACCAAACTTCTAGAGAACGTGACATTTTATTCTGAACCATGATCCATCTCAGGGTCTGCCTCATTCTCCACCACATCTCCAACATCACTTCTATAGAGAACGAAGGGAGGAACCCTGAGTAGTCTAGCAGAAAACCAATCCCCCTTTCAAGCAAAATGTAGCTCAGAACTAGATCTTTAGCTTGTACCCCTGAAAGAATGAAGGAATTCTCAAGAGCACCCTCCTAGAGAGGTGACTCTTACAGAGAATGTAATCATGGAGGAGATAGATAATAAAACCCCCCTGTTAGTTCCTTATGCTCTTGAGTAAATGTAGTGCAAAGCTCCACAAATGAAAGAGTAGGGTATTGATGGATAATCTCTAGAATCAGGTCTTGTGCTCCTCAGGACTCTGCCTCTACTGTACCTGGCTACTCCTGGACCATACCAACTAGCTGCCCTCACCCCTGCACCTGCTCCTTCTGATTCTGTTGCCTTCATTACTAGAGCTACTATCACTGTTATTTTTTTTTAATAATATCTCTATTTAGGGCCAGAGCAATAGTACGGTGGTAGGGTGTTTGCCTTGCATGCAACCTGCCCAGGACGAATGGTGGTTCAAATTCCGGCATCCCATATGATCCCCGAGCCTGCCATATACGATTTCTGAGCACAGAGCCAGAGTTCCGCCAGGTGTGACCCAAAAAACACCAAACAAACAAACTAACAAAAACCCCCACAAAACTTCATTTAAGCACCATGATAGTTGTTAGTGTAGTTATTTCTCTAAGTGCACTCACCACTCTTTGTTGTGAGCTTTATATTGTAGGCCAGTCCTTCCAGCCCCATCTCTATTGTCTCTGGGTATTATTACAATAATGTCTTTTATTTTTCTGAAATCCCACAAATGAGACTATTCTGTCTATATCCCTTTCTCTGACTTATTTCACTCAGTACAGTAGTTTCCATGTCCCTCCGTGTATAGGAAAATCTCATGACTTCATTTTTCCTGATGGCTGCATAGTATTCCATTGTTATATGTACCACAGTTTCTTTAGCCACTCATCTGTTTTCAGGCATTTGGATTGTTTCCAGTTTCTGGTTATTGTAAATAGCACTGCAACAAATATAGGCATGTGAAAGCATTTTTCTTTAATTGTGTTTTTGTGTTCCTAGGGTATATCCCTAGGACTCTACCACTATTTGTTCCTGGGGCTCCTGCAGCCCCTACAGCCCCACCACTTTGGAGTAATTGCTTCCTGCTCTGACTGATTTATTGGACTTTGTCACCTTTGTTGCTTTGGACTTTACAGCAGCTTCTATAGGTAAAGGGGTATGTAGAAGGCTTTTGGTGTGGTGAAGTTGCTAAGGTTGCTGCTGTGGACATAGGGAATGCTACTTGCATCATTACAGAGGTACTGCTATTGCAACTCTGGCACCATGATCAGTGTGTGATCTTGTACACTGCAACCATGTATGTGTGATTCTTCCAGATATGGCAGTGACAACAGCAAAAGAAAGAGAAATTGGAAAATACCTACTAATTGGAAATAAGTAAATATTTAATTCTAATTAATTTATGTTTGGGAGGCACATCTGGCAGTGCTCTGTGCTTACTTTTGGCTCTGTGCTCAAGGATCACCCCGACAGGGTTTGGGGTACTATATGGATACTGAGTATTGAACATGGGTTGCTGTGTGCAATGCCCTACCTGTTGTGATACTAAGATATCTAACATTTGGGGCCAGAGAGATAGCAGGGAGGTAAAGCATTTGCCTTGCATGCAGAAGGATGGTGGCTCGAATCCTGGCATCCCATATGGTCCCCCAAGCCTGCCAGGAGCGATTTCTGAGCAGAGAGCCAGGAGTGACCCTTGAGCACCGCTGGGTGTGACCCTAAAACAAAAAACAAACAAAAAGAAAGATATCCAACATTTTAAATTCCTATAACTTACTTAGGAAAAACTCAAAAGTTCAAAGAACAACTATTTCACATAGACAGTAAGTATTAACCCAATCTCAGAAACTAGAAACCAAGAACATACTGGCAGAATTACATGTTCAGTTGTCAGAAAAATTTAATTCTGGCCATGCATAGATATTTCTATGGTGAGTGAAAAGAAATGCAACCAGGGGCCAGAGTGATAGTAAAATGGATAGGGTTCTTGTCTTGCATGTAGGTGACCTGGGTTTGATTCCCCGAGACCCATTAAGTCCTCTGAGCCTGCCAGTAATGATCTCTGAGCAGAGACAGAAGTCAAACTTCCTGAACACATTTGGGTGTGGTTCAAAACAAAAATTCAAATAAAAAAATATAGAAGGAAGAAAAAGAAATTTTACGACTGTGGAAAAATATTATGATTATAAAGCCAAAATTTACATTCTTTGGTACCCAGCAATCCCGCTGAGAACTATATTCGGAAGAAATGCTTTATACATATCAATCAAGAAGTACAAGCAATATTATTTCACTATTGAGCATAGCAAAACCTAAGTGAAATGCACATCAATGTAAGAGTTTTACTGAGTATATTCACACTATAAATTATTATTGAGCATTGAAAATTAATTGTGGCCATAAAACCACTAGAAACATGTTTGCTGCATTTCTTAAGTTTTGGTGCTTAATATCTTTTATTACAGTTATAAGGTTTTGGCTTTTATGGGGGAAGGGCACACCTAGAAATGCTCAGGGATCAATCCTGATTCTGCACTCAGGACTCACTTCATGCCTGGAAGTGATGGGGGCCAGGTGAGATGCTGGAGATTGAACCCAGGTGGGTATGCGCAAGCAAATGTTTTATGTGTTGTACTAGCATTCTAGCTCTAGTTTCAAGTATTTAATTATCACTTTTCTTTTCTTAAACCCACTAGAGGTATTAAAAATTCTATTTTATTTCTATCTTTTGAATGTACATACTTTGCTTAATGATTATCATTCTTTTATGATGCAGTTTTTTTTTGGGGGGGGTTCACACCCAGCAGTGCTCACGGGTTACTCCTGGCTCTCCGCTCAGAAATCGCACCTGGCAGGCTCGGGGGACCATATGGGATGCTGGGATTTGAACCTCCGTCCTTCAGCATGCAAGGCAAATGCCTTACCTCCATGCTATCTCTCCAGCTTCGATGCTGTTTTTTTTTTATCAATACCTTATCTCCAATAGAATATTTTAGCTCTGACCTTATTCCAACTTCGAATTTTAATTAAAACAAAAAAATTGGTTTATTTTGATGCATTTTACATTCCTGTTCATAAATTGTTTTTGGGGGCCATCACCTCTGGCAATGCTTAGGAAATACTCATGGTGGTGCTTGGGAGATCTTATGGAATGACAGGATCAAGCCTGGGTCAGGCACTTGCAAGATAAGCACCTCACCTGCTGTCCTATCTCTCCAGATATATCTGTTTATAAATATTTTTGAGGATTTCACACCTGGCAGTGCACAGGAACAATTTCCAGCTCCATTCTCAAGTCTTGCTTCCTGAGGTCTCAGAGGACAATGCTGTATTTAGAATAAAAGCCAGGTCCGCTCCATGTGAAGCATGCACTTTACTCCACTGTGTTCTCTCTGGTCCAATGAAAATGAGGGTGATAGTATAGGAGACAAGCACTGCATATGGCTGCTTTGGCGGACCCTGGTTTTATCCATGGCATTGTATATAGTAAATATGGTAATCTTAGCACTGCCAAAGTGTGGTGCAAACCAGCCCTATATTCTGTCTCCCCAAAATAATCAAATCAACCTAAGCCATTTTGTAATTTAGAATGTTTCAGATTACTTTTCCTTCTTGAATCTCTTTTTCATTTTATTTTTTTGTTGTTGTTTGGGTTACACCCGGCAACGCTCAGGGATCACTCTATGCTCAGAAATCGCTCATGGCAGGCTTAGGGGACCACAGGGGATGCCGGGATTCGAACCACCAACCTTCTGCATGCAAGACAAATGCCTTACCTCCAAGCTATCTCTCCAGCCCCTCCTTCTTGAGTCTCTTAACCCTTGATTAGTAAACTCATATATCAGATGAAATTTTGGACTATATTAGGCAGTGTTCCTGGGTTACTTCTTACTCTATGATGAGGACACAATATGTGGTGAAGAGGATCAAATGGGGTCTGCCATATGCAAGTCTCAGGTCTTAACTCCTATGCTGCCTCTCTGGCCTGATGGTAAATACTTTTAAAAAATATATTTTTACCATGGGACTGGTGTAATAGTACAGTGGGTAGGATGTTTGCCTTGCACGTGGCCAATGCGGGTTCAATTCCCAACATCCCATATTGTGTCCCAAACCTGCCAGGAGTGATTCCAGTGAATGCAGCATCAAGAGTAACCAGAGTGCTCTTAGGTGTGATCTAAAACCAAACAAATTTGTTTTAGCTGCACTCATTCTTTTTTGTTTTTGGCCCACACCTGGTAACGCTCAGGGGTTCTCCTGGCTGTGCATTCAGAAATCACTCCTGGCTTGGGAGACCAAATGGAATGCCAGAGGATGGAATCGGGGTTCGTCCTATGTTAGCTCGCTCAAGGCAAACACCCTACTGCTTGCACCACTGCTCCAGCCCCTTTTTAATATAATTTTTAATAGAATTTGTAGGTACTTTTTAGATATTACTTCCAGTTCACTATTTCTCTTTAGCTGTCTAATCTGCAAACTGTTCAAGAGTTTTAAATTTGATCAATTGTACTTTCAATTTTTATTTTGATAAATGTCTTAAACAAACTCAAGAGACTGGAGTGAGAGCACAGTGGATAAGGCATTTGCCTTGCATGCAGCTGACCCAGGTTTCATTCCCAGCATCCCAGATGGTCTCCCAAATCTGCAGTGTTTTCTTTTTTTGTTTGTTTTTTGGGCCACACCCGGCGTTGCTCAGGGGTTACTCCTGGCTGTCTGCTCAGAAATAGCTCCTGGCAGGCACAGGGGACCATATGGGACACCGGGATTCGAACCAACCACCTTTGGTCCTGGATCGGCTGCTTGCAAGGTAAACGCCGCTGTGCTATCTCTTCGGGCCATGCAGTGTTTTCTACGTAAAGAGCTAGGAGTAATGTCCGAGGGCTGCTGGGTTAGACGCCCCCCCCCTAACCCCCCCCCAAAGAGAAAAATTCACCAAAACCAAACAAAAACTCTATTGTTTGTTCGTATTTTAAGATATTTAAACATTCTATAAGGCTATTCTTTAATTCAAAATTTGCAATCTTTTAGAGATGTTTATAATTTTACATTTCCCTTGTTTCTCATTCTGGGTGGTTTGCTGTTTCTCAAGTGTTTGATGATGATTGTATTTTCTGTCTTAATCTTAATTTGAGGAATTTCTATAGTCCCATCTTTGAGAATCTTTTCTTTGGTGATGTGATTCTAGACACATTCTCATTGACACAGAATAACTTGTTTTACTTGATTTTTACTGACACAAGAATAACTTGCAAGGGGCCAGAGTGATAGTACAGCAGGTAGGACACTCATCTGAACATGACTGACCTGGTTTAGATCCCTGGCACCCCATATGGTCACCCTGAACCCTGCCAGGAGTGATCCTGTGCACAGTCAGGAGTAAGAACTGTGCTAGGTATGAACCCCACCTCCATCCCAACAACAAAATAGAATAAAAGAATAACTTGAACACTAGAGGATTTAGCATAGAACTTTTTTTCTTTTTGTTTTTTTGGGCCTTACCTGGTAGCAAACAGGGGTTATTCCTGGTTCTGCACTCAGAAATTAATTCTGGCAGTCCCAGGGGATCCATATGGGATGCCAGGCATCAAACCTTGGTTAGCCACATGCAAAGAAAACTTTACCCACTGTGCTATCGCTCCAACTCCAGGACATAAATTCTAATGCTACTGTAAGATTTGTTTTCATTAGAATGGTGCAGCTGTGTGCTAGAGAAAATTATCTTTGGGCAGCTTCAGTCCTTTTAGGTACCCTGACAATAGGGTTCTTGTCTTCTGCAATTTCCTATTACACTGCCCTACTTTGTTGACTTAGTTCAGTTGCAACCTCTTATGTATTTTTCAGTCTGGTGTTTAGGTATTTCCAGCCAAATTCTTAGATGTTGCAGCTCTGATTTGTCTAGATTTACACACTAACTTGTTTTCTTATTGCAAATTTTAGAGTTTGTACTTAGTCATGAACTAGAAGCAGAAATTATGCAAGTGTCTTTTCACTTAGAAAGTTATGCATATATTTACATGTTTATAAATATGTATATACCTATACATAATGCTAATATCTAGGAGAAACACTATACTTCAAGTGGAAGCAAATAATTCTAAATTAAAACTAGAAATTTCTGGATTTAAGGCATTTGCTCATTTGGGTTTCTTAGGCTTATCCTCAATTTCTTTGGGAAGAGCAGTGACACATGTGAAAACTGGTTAAGATTTGAATCTACAGGAGGTGTATGAGCTCAGCAGGAGCAGCTCTGGGCTGTAGAGGAGTTTGGACTAAAAAAAAATAAAGTACCACTTTGAATTGAACTGAGGTGTGTGAGCCCAGTGAGAGTAGTGGTGGATGCAGTTTGGACTAAATATAGTGCCATTTTGAATTAAACTGAAGTGTGTGAGCTCAATGGAAGCTGCTGAGAGTTATGGGTGTAGTTTTAACTAAACTGAAAGAAAAAAAGTACCATATTGAAATGAAATGTCATTTGTGAGCCCAGCCAAGAGAGCAGCAGCTCTGCTTCACTCCACAGCCATGCAATTCTAGTCAAGATGTCCCACTATAACACATTTTGTACAGCACCATACTACAAAGGTCACAATAGGCAAACAATGTAGAATCTCACCTATATAATCTCTCTGATCATGACTTTAGAGAGGAAATGTTTTTTTTTTTTTTTTTTTTCACACCCGGCAGTGCTCAGGGGTTACTCCTGGTTCTATGCTCAGAAATCGCTTCTGGCAGGCTTGGGGGGACCATAAAGGATGCCAGGATTCAAACCACCATCCTTCTGCATGCAAGACAAACGCCTTACCTCCATGCTATCTCTCCGGCCCCTCGAGAGGAAATGTTAAGGCTGTTCAAAGAATCCAAAGAAACCATGGAACAGACAGCTCATAAGATTCAAGAGAATATGGGGCTGGAGAGATAGCATGGAGGTAGTGCATTTGCCTTGCATGCAGAAGGTCAGTGGTTTGAATTCCGGCATCCCATGTGGTCCCCTGAGCCTGCCAGGAGCGATTTCTAAGCATAGAGCCAGGAGTAACCCCTGAGCACTGCCAGGTGTGACCCAAAATCCAAAACAAACAAACAAACAAAAAACAAAAACAAAACAAAACAAAACAAAAACTTCAAACAGAAATATCAGAGCTAAAACATGCTAGCTAGGTGAAATAAAAATCTCACTATAAAGCCTCACCAGCAGAATAACAGCTGCTGAGGATAAACTCAGTGGTCTGGAAGATGAGCTGCATAAAAGCTCCATTCAGCAAAAGAAATTGGATAACAGTCTTAAAGTAAAAGAAGGAAAATTTCCTGAAATTAAGTGAACAGACAATAGACATTTGGGGTAAATTTAACAGGAACAATATAAGAATCACTGGGGTCCTGGAGGGCCAGGAAGAAAAAACTATGAAGAAACAATAGTCAAAAATCATTGCTTAGAAATTCTCAGAGCTGAAGAATATTTTACCCACATCATGGATGCCTGAAAAGTACCATCTAAAAGAGATCCAAATAAAAGCACCACAGGCACTTCCTAGTCACAATGATGAAAAACATAGAATACTGAAAGCAGAAAGATCAGAAGGGAAATTATATAGAGAGAAGAAAACTTAAGATTTACAGCTAATTTGTCACGGGCAATTCTCCTGGCCCAAAGATGGGATATAGTAAAAAACTCAAGGAAGTGAACACCTCATCGAGAATACTTCAGATTTGAAGGAAGGATACACTGCTTCATGGATAAACAACTGCTCAGAAAGTTCAGAATTAAAACCAACATTAAAAGAACTAAAGGGCCTACTTTAAGACAAGGCAGACTGCTGTAGGCAGCTTCTGTCCTACAGCCATCAGTGAGTGAATCCACTTTAGGGAGAGTGGGTTGCACAGGCGGCGAAATATGAAGTATAAAATAAAGAGACCACACAAAATACATTGTATGGGGACCCGTGTTTGAAATAAAAGTGAGACAAATTTTACTCTCCAGGCTGGGAGTACATAAAGGGTAAAGAGACAGTCATATCATGAAGGAATGCCCACATTTGTTTCTTTCAAAGTACAGAAACTATCAATGTACATTGTTTGATTTTAAAACAAATACACATGGCTTTGGGTGGTTTGTAATCTTAGAATAGGTTTCAGTTAGCAGTCAGAGGATAAAAGAAAGTTTAATTTCTTACATATCAAAGTAGTTCCTGGCCCTAGGTGTCTTTACTGATGTAAATTAAGGGATAGCAGGAACCCTGGTTTTCTTCCTAATAACAAATATCCTTAACCTGAGGGAACAGTTTTGTAGCTAGGGGCTAAGACCCACTTCCTATGGTCTGGTTATAAAAAGAGATAAAACTTATAAAAGGGGTACAGAATTATACCTAATAAATAGCCTAATTCTACACTGGCCAAACTTGTTTGTTAGCAGGTATTCAAAGTGACAGGGAAAGTCCCTGAGGCAAAGTCATCCTGCTGTGGTGCTCAAAGACAAGGAGAGAAGACATTGTCTTGAAGATGCTATGTTTTGACGTGGCCTTTAGAAGTAGACTGTCTTATTTGGTGTGGGAATTTCTCTAGGAAAAGAAATTTGATAGAGGCCCTATTTTGGCCTGTAATTTTTACAAAAGGAGAGATAGCCAAATAATGAACGAAAATGTAATGCCAAGCATCTCTTCGGAAATTCCTCAACAATCCACGCAGGGGAAAAAGGTGACCACCACGGGCCTTTTGAGGAACCCCGTGGGGTTATTTCAGTTCTCTCCACCAGAAAATCTGAAGATTCATCTGGTGGGCTGAGCTCCCCTAAAAGTTTATGTATGCCGTGGCAGCAGACCCCACAAATATATCAAACTTCTACAAAAAGATGACACCAAAATTCTTTGACAATCATCTCTCTCAATATCAATGGACTCCATGCACCAATTAAGAAACATAGAATGACAAATGAATCAGAAAATTGAATCCAACATTTTGTTGCCTACAAAAACATATCTTATTAGTCAGAGCAAACAAACTCAGTCAAAGGCTAGAAAAACAATCCTTCAAACGTCTCCCTTAAAATGACTGGGGTGGCCATATTAATATCAGATGACACAGACTTAAAAGGTTATGAGACAAAGATGAGCACTTCTTAAATAATCAAGGGATGTATACAACAGTAATAAATTATACTCCTAAATAAATATGTCCCTAATAGGGTCGAACAAAATACTTAAAATCAACTGCTTAGGGGCCGGAGAGATAGTATGGAGGTAAGACGTTTACCTTTCATGCAGAAGGTCAGTGGTTCAAATCCCAGCATCCCATATGGTCCCCCGAGCCTGCCAGGAACGATTTCTGAGCATAGAGCCAGGAGTAACCCCTGAGCGCTGCTGGGTGTGACCCAACCCCCCTCCCCCAAAGATAACTGCTTAGAGAATTTAGAAAGATATCAATAGAAACATAATAATAGTGGGAGATTTCAATACCATCCTGTTACCTCTTGATAGATCAACCAGGCTAAAACTGAACAAGTATATGTTGGCTTTGAAGGAAGAAATGGGAGTGGCTTAGTATGTATGTATGTATGTATGTGTTTATGTGTGTGTGTAGATATATAATATATATTTATGTATATATATCTTCTTGGTAGAAAATTGGATACATATTTTCTCCAATATATAGGTGACATTCTCTAAGATAAACCACATGCTGGGCCATAAAACATACCTTCATAAAATCAAAAGGCTAGAAATTGTATCAATTATCTTCTCATACAATGATGCACTGAAAATAAAGTGAATTACAAACAGACACAAAGAAAAAAAACTTTTAACACCTGAAAGTTAAACAGCTCACTACTGACATCTATTGGGTCAGAGAGAAAATCAAAAGATTCCTGGAAACAAATGAGACTGAAGACATGACTTATCAGAACTTGTGGGGCATAGCAAAAGCAGTAATAAGAGGAAAATTTATAGCTTTGCAAACAATCCTTAGGAAGGGCCTACATAAATAACTTAATGGCACAACTTAAAAAAATTGAAAAAGGACCAATCAAAGGAACCCAAACTGAACTGGTGGAAGGAAATAATAAAACAGAGCAGAAATGAATGAACTGAAAAAAAAAAATCCAAAAGATCAATTAAAGCAAAGTTGACTTTTTAAAAAAATAAACAATATAGATAAAACATTGGAAAGACTCAAAAAGAGACTTAATAAACCAAATCAGAAATGAAAAGGGGGAATCACTACAGATACTACAGGAATTCAGAGGGTAATCAGAGATTACTTTGAAATCTTTATGCCATAGAAGAACCTGGAAGATATGGATATATTTTTGGACTTCTATAACCTCTAAGGTTGAAATCAAGATGATTTGGATGATCTGAACAGACATATCACTATGAGGGAAAGTGAAATGGTAATCAAAAGGCTTCCCAAAAACAAAAGCCCAGGCCCAGATGGATTCACTAGTGAATTCTTTCAAACCTTTAAAAAGGACCTACTGTCAGGGCCGGCATGGTGGCGCTAGAGGTAAGGTGCCTGCCTTGCCAGCACTAGCCTAGGACGAACCGCAGTTTGATCCCCCAGTGTCCCATATGGTCCCCCAAGCCAGGAGCGACTTCTGAGCGCATAGCTAGGAGTAACCCCTGAGTGTTACCGGGTGTGGCCCAAAAACCTAAAAAATTTCTTCCAGAAAATTGAAGACAGAAATACTCCTAGTTTCTATAAAGCTAACATCACCCTGGTACCAAAGTAGACAGATCCTCCCCCACTCCCACACAAGAGAATTACAGGCCAGTATCCTGATGAGAACAAATACAAAGATCCTCAAGAAAATACTAGCAAATAGAATCCAACAACTCATCAAGAGGGTTATACACCATGACCAAGTAGGATTTACCCCTGAGATGCAAGGATGTTTTAACATATGCAAGTCAATCAATATAATATACCATATAAATAAAAGAAAAACCCTATATGATCATAGCAGAAGATGTGGTAAAGCATTTGACAAGGTCTAATAACTGTTTATGATAAAAACTCTCAACAAGATGGGAATTGGAAGGAACTAGTCTCAATATAGTCAAGGCCATTTATCACAAGCCTATGGCAAACATTATACTCAATAGGAAAAATTAAAAGCCCTTTCCTCTAAGATCTGGCATAAAGATGAGTTTGCCCCCCTCTCACCACTTCTTTTCAATATAATACTAGAAGTACTTGTTGTAGCAATCAGGCAAAAAGATATCAAGGGCATTTAGATAGGAAAGGAAAAAGTCAAGCTCTCACTGTTTTCAGATGATATGATAGTATACTTAGAAAATCCTAAAACTGGGGCCGGAGTAGTAGCACAGTGGTAGGGCATTTGCCTTTCACGTGGCTGACCTAGGACAGACATCTGATCAGGACAGACATTTGATCCCTGGCATCCCATTTGGTCCCCCAAGCCAGGATTGACTTATGAATGGAGAGCCAGGAGTAACCCTTGGGCACCACTGAGTGTGACCCAGAACCCCCCACCGCCCCCAAATCCTAAAAACTCTACCACAATGCTTCTAACAATAGATTTGTAAAGTAGCAGGCTATAAAATTAATACACAAAATCCATGCTTTTCTATATACAAATAATAGAAGAGACATTAAAAACAATTCCATTCATACTGTGCCTCAGAAAATCAAGTACCTTGGAGTCAACTTAACTAAGGGGATGAAAGACTTATATAAAGAAGACTACAAAATAGTGCTTCGAGAAGTAAAGAGGACACTAGAAAATAAAAACATATATCCTACTCATGGATTATGAAAATATAAGTAAAATGTCAATAGTTCCCAAAGTATTGTACAGATTTAATGCAATCCCTATAAGAATACCTATAAAAATACCGATTTTCAAAGCAGTGGATCAAACAATCTTGAAATTCATTTGGAACAATACATGTTCATGAATAGCGAAAGCAATTCTTGTGGAGTATATGAAAATAATAGTATGGTATATAATGCCAAGAGAAGGTATGAAGGATCAGGAGGACCAGTCCATGGTAGGAAGCTTGCTTGCTACAAAAAGTGGTTAATGCAATTAAGGTAGTGAATGGTTCCTGGTGACAGTAATTTTTTAAACTGATGACTCTGAATAAGAATTGGGTGTTAAAAAGGGATAAAGTGATATGCATGGTACCCCTTAATTAGAAATAGTACAAATCACAGTATCAAAAAAGAAGAGAGAAAGAGAGAGAAGTAAAATGCCTGCCCTAGAGGTGAGTGTGGGTAGGTGAGAGGGAGACTGGGGACATTGGTGGTGGGAAAGGTGCACTATACAAACCCAAATGTCTAAAGGGGAAAAAAGAATAGAGAAAAAGAGAAAAACAGAGAGAAAAGAAAAATGTATGCCCCAGAGATAGGAAAGAGAGCATCGAAGAGAATGAGAGGAAAACTGGGAACATTAGTGGTGGGAAATATACAACTGGTGAAGGTTGTTGTACATTATATGTAACTCAATCAGGAATAACTTTATCTATGAAAAAACCTGTATTGGGACCGGTGAGATGGCGCTAGAGGTAAGGTGTCTCTGCCTTGCAAGCACTAGCCAAGGAAGGACCGCGGTTCGATCTCCCGGTGTCCCAAATGGTCCCCCCAAGCCAGGGGCAATTTCTGAGCGCTTAGCCAGGAACATCAAACAAAGAAACAAACAAACAAAAAAACCCAAAAAAATTGCAAAAAAAAAAAAAGAAAAAACCTGTATTATGAATAACCTTATAACCATAGTGTTTAAATAAAAAATTAAAATAAAAGAAGTTGAACCTATAATGTAACTTTACCTTATTAAATATATAATGGTTATTTCCTTTATGACCTGAATTCTTGTTACAAGATAGTATGAACATTTTATATTTCTAAAATATTCCATTTGTAACTTTGTGTAAAATGAAATAAAATGATTAATAGATTGTTTCACATAATTTTTGTATACCAGATCCCAAAATCATCTCATAAAGGAGATAAGTACATTTAAAACCAGTGCTTGCATTTTAGCATTAATTCCTACTATTAATTATTTATAAAGACTTTGATGCTTTTATCTTCTACCTTTCTACTCTCAGAATCAAGTACACAGAATACATTGCATAAATATCAATTAAATAAAAATATACTACTGATTTTACAAAATAATGCAAACTTTCTACATTAGTACTAATGGATAATTAAAAAAAACATTTTACATGCTAACTTGGTAATTACAATATTTAAATATGAATCATGAAGGTTTTATGTCCTTTCCTACAGTTAAAACTACTTATCAGAAAGCTTAAGTTAGTATCTGAGAATGCTGAATATTATTGTAGAACTAACACAGATTTTGACAAATAGGACGTTTCCAAAAGGAAATAATACTTAAAACCAAAGTTACAAATTAAAATCTATTTAAACTTTAATTTGTGCATTTGTGGTAATTTATGACTGCAAACACTTTTTTAAAAAACAAGAATGACAATAGTTAAAGGCACATTTCATTTGAATGCATAGTGTACCATTAGAAAGAATCCAAATTTCCTTCAAAGTGAGCAGTCACTTACACATACTGTAATACAAAATATATTTACACTCTATAGTTTAAAAATTTTAAATCTAAAATATATATATATTTAAAACTACAGAAAAATTAGTGCTTTCTTGAGCTTAATTGTGTGAATATACCCTGCCCTCTAATTTATTTTAGTGATTGACTTCAATTAAAATTTTTTCTGTACAACACATAGTTACAAAATGCTATGTCAGTTTTAACGATAAAAGTCTATTTCAGACATTGCTTTCTATGCATATTTGAGAACCACAATAACTGGAGCAGACTGTACCTCAAAAGTACTTAGTGTTTTTTAATGTTGTGTTAACACTGTTTATATTAAGACAATGAATCTAAGATCCTCTAATATCCTTTGTTAAAGAAATTAAATGGGACTTTAAAATGTCCCTTAAAAATATGGTTCCCCCTTCCATAAGATGATCGATCACCCAACAGATCTTGGGCTATTAGTTTGGAAAAAATATGAATTATCTTTAAAAAATTTTAAGTGTCTCAGGGTACAGCAAAACATGTCTTGGCAAGGCTGAAATATTTGTAAAAGATTTTAGAGCAACTTTATAAATCCATGTGCTTTCCTGTTTCTCAGAAAATTTAAACCTGAATAATTTTAAAGACATAGATTACTCTGTATAAATGGTTAATCTTGCACAGCTACAGTGAACTTGCTATTCCTGAGATTTTTGGACCCTAATATGCTAAATAGAGAATCAAAGATACTATTGAATAAAGAAAAAAATAAAATCATAGACTAGAAGGAGGAAAAATATCAAAAAATACTCCAAGCAAGTGGAAACGCCATAGTTTGCAAAAAGACTTTCCTATAAGAGCATTAAAAAAAACCACAAATGGATCCTTTGAAAAGTTGTAAAAAGTAATTGATCAAATTATTTTTGAGACTTTTGAGGTACAGTTTTAGTGTCATAATAAATTTTATAAAATATAGACTGTTTTATCAAAAATATTTATACATTCTATTATAATATATTGCTTTTGCCCTCAGTAACTGCCAATATAAAATCTGGATCCAGTGGCCCAAAATGTACAAATGCACTTAATGTAAATGCTGGAGAAGTTTGAGGTGTCTGCTTGGCCACTGTACAAAAGTGATGAAGTGGTGAAATTAAATAATAAACCTACAACATAGAATACATTACAACTCGCACATATACATGTTCACAGCATGTATACAATAATCCCTATGTTTTAACAAAGATATAGTTCCCCTCTACAGTAGACACAGAACAAGATAAACTAGATTGATACATGTACAATGACTTAAAAAGGAATAATCAGTTCACTGATTTTAGAAGAAGGTATGACAACACACCATGTATCTAGACTTTGGGAATGCATTCAGAAAACAGTATCTTAGTTCACTTGTCAGAGTCCTCACTTTACAATTTAAAATAAATGCTGATGTTTAGTTCTGGTTTCAGCATGGTTTAATAGAGAAAAAATGGTTTGGCAAGTAGCTCTGTTGGAATGCTATGAGGCTCTGTTACATGATAAGGCAATACAATTTTTATCCTAAATAAATATAGAAAAATTACAAAACATCAATTCATTTCATCTAAAAAGCCCTCAAATATCATTACATTTAAAAAAATATTACACTTAATTTCTTTAAAAATTTAGAGTATTTGCCTTATTCAAACAATCATACTGTGTGTGAAAAAATAGTAATAGCATCCCAAGCTCTTTTTTTCTCTCTGTAGATACAGCTAAGTGAAGTTAACTAATCTTCCTTTCGCTTAAAGGCAGGCCAGGCAAATGATAAATCTAGGGATTGCAGAAGAGTGCTTTTTTCCTTTTTAAATAGACTATTGATCCAAAAATATTCATCCGTGACAGATTTTCATGGCAGATGTTCATTCAGCTTAAATTCCATAAACTGTTTCCAGTGCTCAATATTACGTTGAAATACATTGAAAAGCCACGCTCAAGGAATTATAATAGTACTTTAAAATGAAATCTTCATGTTGTAAAAAAAAACTCAGAAGCGTATGGTGGCACAGAGAGCAAATGAAGGGCTGCTAGTCTTAGGAGGTCTTCTTGTGAGTCAGTCTACTTGGATTCACAGTGTCTAGAAGCTTAACACCAATCTGCAATGTAGTCAAAATCTCTGAACATTTCTTGCTCCTCTTCTGAAAGTATTCTTGGTTCCCGAGGTGGAGTGAGAATAGGTGCTTCTGAGGTAAATTCATCATCAAAATTACTGACATCTTCCCGTCCTCTAATGGTAGGCACAAAAGGTGGTTTTACTTTTTTGTCCATCAGGGCACTCCAATCAGTTAGCTGAATTATAAAACATAAAACAAAACAAAACAAAACACTTTAGTTCCCTATTCCTACTTGCCATAGCTTCATAACAATTGTTAAAAAGAATTTTCATTTACCCGGAAAAATGGGTGCTTTTTTACATCCTCTGCATCTTTCTCACCAGCTCCAAGGCGTCGCTCAGGATTTCTTCTTAATAGCTAAACATAAAAGAACATTACAAAGTAAATCCAACAACTTCATGATAGTTTCTCATATCTCACACTTATTTTCTTTTATTATTTTTCTTTTCGTATGTGCTCATTTAAACCATCTACGTACTAATAAACAACTACTAATGTTCTACTGGAAAATTTCCCTCAATATAAAACATTTAAGAAATGGGGATATAGCTCAAGTGGTAGAACAAATGCTTTTCACATGTAAGGCCTGCCATTTTCAATCTTGGGAGTGCATGACTCCCCCAATTTTAGTCCAGGAGCAAGCACCACAAGATATATTTCCCACAACTAAAGTTAAAAACCATTAATTCTTACCCTTCTCATTATGGATATGGCTTCTGTAGATAAAAACCTTGGATACCTTACTTCATCATTTACAATACTGTCAAAAACCTCTTCTTCATCATCACCAGGAAAAGGGGACTGGAAAAAAAATCTGAGTAAGTAAACTGAGCTTCAACATAGTCAAATCTTATTACCTATACAAAGCACAATCAAGAACCCTGTTAGAAAGAAAAAAAAATCCATCAGAACAAAAAAATAAACAGATCTTTAAGAAGCTACTGTAGATATGTCTATTATTCTTAAAACATGTATCATATATTCTCACTAAATACTCCTTTAAATTAATTTGGCCCACTGTTATAACAAATTTGGCTTATCATAAAATATCATTTTCATTTAATTATATGTGAACTGTTTAATTTTATTCACATATTTTTAAGATAATTTTTATTCTGACCAAAGTGAATTATGAAATTTTCACAGTAATATTTAAGGTATATAGTGACAATGAATCAGGATCATTCCCACTGCCAGTGTTGTCCACCCTCCACCCATGCATCCCATATCTCCCTCATTTGCCCCTTGGAATACTAGTGTAACTGCTCCCCTCTGTAGAAAGCTTGTTGTAGATTGGGTTTCGATTCTATTGTTATTGACTTTGGATTTGGTATTTAAGACTGATCATTTTTTTATTTCCACTCAATGTTCATATGACTCTTTGGCTCTGGTACCCCCCTGTGTCCCGTTCCCCCCCCCCCGAATTCATGGGGCTACTGGATTGAGTTTCTACTGGATTGTGGGGAATATTTATTTATGGTTTTTGGGTCACACCCGGTGGCGCCCAGAGGTTATTCTTGGATCTGTGCTTAGAAATCACTCCTGGTAGGCACGGGGGACCATATGGGATGCCGAGATTCAAACCACATCCGTCTTGGATCCAATGCATGCATGGCAAATGCCCTACCACTATGCTATCTCTCTGGCCCCTGTGGGGAATATTTAGATAATAAGACATAACTTTCAAGAATATCAATCTCATAAAAAGAGAAGAAAATAGGTATGATAAATATGGTAATAAGTGTTATTATTATTAATACAGGAAGGTTAGAGCTTACAAAAATACATTAGGTATAGATATGATTTGGTATTCAAAGCCAAAAGCAAATTAATGGTGGCAAAACATAGAAATCTGTAAGCATTCTGACAACACAAAGAGTTTCCAGCAATATCAGGCTGAAAGAAAAATTTAATAGTATGCATTTTCTCCAACATTTAACACTTGTATATACAAAAGATCCTGGGCACTATAGTGAAATTTAACTGTTAAAATTTCTGAATAGTTTGAGTCATAAAACATTATGTTATAGTCAGTATAATAGTTTAAAATATAAAGCAATAAATTCTTTTTGTTGACAATTTGGTTGCCAAATATGACTTTATTGAAGAATGTCAGTACTTCGTCATCTTAAAATTTAGGTGAACAAATGACTAAATATTATTTAGTGCTTAAAATGTCTAAAGTAAGTTAGTTTTCCTACACTTATTTTCTAACTATTTGGGAAATAGCAATTAGCTTATCTAGGTTCAATTTGGGTCCTTGTTCCTCGAAAGGTGTTCATAAAACTAAGCAGAAAAATATTATTAATGAAAAATGGGAGAATCTTTGATAACAAATTCAGAATCTAACTTCTTAAAGCTGAACCATAAATTTTATTCTCATAAACAATACATTATCTATTTGAATTTTGTTTTGTTTTGTTTTGTTTTGGGGGGGCCAACCTGTGATGCTCAGGCGCAGTCCTGGCTATGTGCTCAGAAATCGCTCCTGGCTTGGGGACCATAAGGGACACTGGGGATCAAACCATGGTCCATCCTAGGTTAGCATGTGCAAGGCAAATTGTGCCACCACTTCGGCCCCTATCTATTTGAATTTTAAATGAATGATCTAACCTTTTATTAAATAAACCTTAGTTCATTCATTGAAAATAAACCAAATTTTTATTTGTTTTGTTTTTGAGCCATGCCTGGCTTATTTATCAATTTTTTTGGAGGCATTTTGGGATGATACTTGGCAATGCAGCAAGGGATATCCCCACTTGGTGCTCAGGAGTCACTTCTAGCAGTGCTTAGTGATTATGTGTGATGCCATACAAGTGCCCAACTAACTCCAATACTATCCCTCCACGCCACTGAGAAATTTTCAATTATGTGTCTAAATATTTAATATTTCCCAATTTCACTCTAATTTATTACTTTTAACATGAATAACAAAAAAGCTTCTTATTAGTGTTTTATTTACTTGTGTAAATAAACTTACATAGAACTTGTGTGTAAAACAAAGTTACTTCCAGAAATACATTTTCAATTTGTCTAAAGCAGGGCTAGAGAAATAGTAATGCAGGTAAAGCACTTGCCTTGCAAGCAGCCAAAAACTTTTTGATGCCAGGCACCACATATGGTTCCCTGAGTCCCATCAGTAAGCATAGCCTGACCACCTCCTCAATAAAAATTAGTTTAATAGTAAGAAAAATATTCTAATATTAGCAACCTGCTATGCCAATTTTGAGGGCAAGTTCATCTTTTGAACAATGAATAAATGACATTTGATTAAAGGTATAGAATATATTCTTTAGTTTTTCTGTTTTCTTCTATTCCTTTCTAAAATGATAGATTATATGTTAAAGTCAAAATGCAGTCAGAATATAGAAACTTAAGAAACAACTTTCAAAGCTTTGTTAATGTGTTTCAAATAAAAAAACAGTAATAAAGGTGTAACCAAATTATAACTATTTACAATAATTTTTACTTATACAGAAGTATTAACTGATTTTATCAATGGCATGTTTTATTCTCTTAAACCAAATATCAGCTCGCTTTTTTCTTCATCTATCTTAGACTGCTTACCTCACCAACGAGCATTTCATATATAAGTACACCAAGTCCCCACCAATCTACAGCTCTTGTATAGGAAGTTTCTGTTAATACTTCTGGAGCAAGAAATTCAGGAGTGCCACAAAATGTGCTTGTTCTATCTCCATATCCCATTCCTAAAAAAAGTAAAATTGTTGATGTTAGTTAGCAAAAAAGTCAATTTGTCATAAAAATTATAATATATCCTCAGAAATCATTAATTTGGACAGTCGTGTGGTTGGTGACCGGATTCAAGATATAACTTGATTTACTTTTGACAAGGTGACTATAAAGACTTAGAAGGAGCTGATTTTGTGCTCTAATTTCTATCATCCTTTTAATTCAAACTTCTTTTTTTGAAGAGAAGGGCCACACCCAGTGATGCTAGGGGTTACTCCTGGCTGTGATCTCCAAAATTACTCCTACTGAGCCTGGGGACCAAATGGGATGGCATGAGTGAAATCTGTGTCGGTGGCATGCAAGGCAACCACTCTAACCACTATAATATTGCTCTGACCTCTCAATTTAATATTTTAAGTAAATCTATTGTCCTCATTTTTTAAAAAATAAAGTATACTTTAAAAAATATACAAAGTAAAGTCGTGGATAATCAAGAGTTGACCAAGGTATCAAATACTTCTGATATGGTGTCAATATTTTAGCTAACTAGCTTTCAAGTTTATAAGTATCATCTTATCAAAGTATAGGAAAGAAAATCTCAATAGTATATTTCAAAAGGTATTAATTTATAATGATGGAAAATCTCAAATGATTTTCCTAGGCTTGAAGGACATAAAGACATTAATATATTAAATTGGAGTAATCATTTCTGTTTGTTCTGCAGGGTCACACACTGACCTGTTCAGTGGTGGGTATCACTGAAGCTGGGCCTCCTACATATGAACATGTGTTCCAAGCCTCTGACCTATCTTCCACCTCCCACCACCTTTGAGATACAATTTAACATTGTTAGATTGGTTTTACTTTTACAATAAACCATTCTTCAATATAATTCATCTTACATATGCAGCGCTTAGGGGTTACTCCTGGCTCTACGCTCAGAAATGGCTCTTGGCAGGCTCGGGGGACCATATGGGATGCCACGATTCGAACCACCATCCTTCTGCATGCAAAGCAAACACCCTACCTCCATGCTATCTGTTTGGCCCCATGCTAGTATTTTAAGTGGTATCTTCATGACTCAAGAGTCTGAAAATTATATGTGCCCAAATTGGCATAAGCAGCTTACAAGTTGTTAGATATTATAATGTATATATTCCAATAATGAAGAAAGACAATATTTAATAAATCTAATTATTCAGTACATATTTTTGGAGTACCTATTGTAATCTAAGTGGCCATGTAAGTAGTGGTGACACAGATGTGAGAGTTAAAAATGACAGTTTTCATCTTTAAGGAATTTAAATGAGAAGAAAACAGATACATGATAATTTTTTATTTTATAATGATATATAAGAATAAGGTATTATGGAAACATTCTGGAAATTAGGTCCTAAACCTGACTTGGGATCTGTATAGGAATAGAAGAGACTTGGGAACTTTTCTAGGGGAGTGACACCTGATGGTTATGAGGTGTGGGGACCAGTGGTGAAGATATATAGCCTGTAAGCAGTTTGTTGTTGCTAAAAAAGAAAAATTAGGCAGATAGCAGCAGGAGATCTAGCTAGAGAAGCAGTCAGATTGGGAAGGTTATTTAAGACATTAAAATATTTTCAAAAGAAATGCCATGATCAAATTGTATTTACCTGGGCCCCATTAGTATTTTAATAATTACAAGGCAAACTGATTTCAGGCAGAAAAAACCAAGAAATGTTGCCTGGGAATGTTACCAGGCTATTAAAGAAGTTTTGTAATGTAAAAGAAAGAGAATGGCAAATATTGGATGATATGCTATATGTGGGACAGAGAAGCAAAGCATATGAATTAGCAAAAAAAAAAAAAAAAAAAAAAAGAAACTCATAAATGCAGACTGCAGAACTCTTTTCAGAAAAGAGAAGCATATGTTGAGAAGGACCAAAGGTCAGAGGTTGAAGGATGTAGATGTAATTATGGTTTTGTAATATATTTTGGTAAGATACAAAATTTCAGTCTTAAAATAGTCATGCATTCTTAATGTCAGCACAAGTGAAAAATTCCCAAAGCACTAAGATAAAAATTGGTAATAGCAGATGGATAAAAAGGATAAGAAATATCAAAGTGGTAATATTTAATGATTAATAAGACATACAAATTAGAAGAAAAGAGCCCAGACTATAATTTCACATTTTCAAAGAATGGTGAAAGGACTGTGGCATTATAACTACATATTAGATTATCTGAGGAAATAAATTATTCTTATTAAAATGGCTTAGGTGGTGGCCATTTGACTAATTTAGGGTAAAGCTGTCTAGTAGTAGACAGGTGAAATATGTCTGAAAATATTAGATTTGGATATCATTAGCATATAATTATAAACTGCCAGCAAACAACAATGTGCTCAGGATAGATTTTGAGGAACAAAAGCTTTGAAATCCTGGAGCTGGAGCAACTGCACAGCTGGTGTGGTGCTTTCCTTGCTTGCTACTGACCCAGGTTTGATCCCTGGCATCCCATATGGTCCCCTCAGCCTGCTAAGATGATTTCTGAGCACAGAGCCAAGAGTAAACTCTGAGTGCCATCGGGTGTGGCTCGCCACCACCCCTAAAAGTTTTGAAATCAACAGTATGTAATGCAAAGAAGTATAATCTGATAGAACTAGACAAAAGCAAAACTTTGAATTGTACTAAATAATTAGAAGTTCAGTGAGTAACTTAAGAGCACATATTTACAAAAGTTATTCATTCATTGATTCAAATACCAATATGCCAATTACTGTATTGTTTATTAAGAAAACAAAACTAAGAAATAAAAAGCCACTAGTGTAGAGGGCAGACAGTCATTATCTGCTATAATACAATGTATTAAGTATAAAGAGTTTCCTTTATGCTAGGCACTGTGTCACACACATTTCCAATTCTAATGTTCCATTTCCTAGTTGAGAAAACAGACTTAATATAATATAATAAGTAATTAAAAAATACATCATACATGGCAGACATAACTCAAACCTTATATTTCTGGTGCCCAACTTCATACTTTCATATTTTCTAATGTTAATTCTGATTCAAATTTGTCTAGTTGCTTTATTTACTTTTGAACATACACAAAGCACTCTTGAGATTTATTTATATATTTTTCCTATTTTAAAAGGTCAAAAGTTTTAAAAGTTGGAGAGAAGTTAGTATATCTATATAATTTAAACAGTTCCTGACAAGTGAAAAATCTCACATTAAATCAGTACTTCCTTAGAGTCGTGATAGAATGATTCATCATAAATCTATATGAATCAAAGATCTTAACTTTTTTTTTTTTTGGTTTTTGGGTCACACTCGGCAGTGCTCAGAGGTTATTCCTTGTTCCGTGCTCAGAAATCGCTCCTGGCAGGCACGGGGGACCATATGGGACGCCGGGATTCGAACCGATGACCTTCTGCATGAAAGGCAAACGCCTTACCTCCATGCTATCTCTCCGGCCTCAAAGATCTTAACTTTACATTAAAACCTACCCTTACTTCTGAAAGCCTAACCTTAATCATGCTGACAGAAAGTTTGTAAAAATATGATAATTAATGTTACAGAAACAATCTGTGCTATCATAATAAAGAATAAATTAAAGTCGAAAATATTTTTCTTTCTACCAACCTAAGAACTACTAAAGTACAAGGGAACAATAATCTATTACAATAGAAATTTTAAAACAACCAATTACCTTCTTTGCAAAGACCAAAATCAGCAATTTTCACAAAGCCCTCTGTATCTAGCAATAAGTTATCCAATTTCAAATCCCTGTTCAGGATTAAAAATAAATACAAAAATAAAAATTATAAATGAAATCAGTAGATAATATAGTGAATAAAGAGAATTAAGAGGAATCATACTTTCCTTTTACTAAAGAAGGGTTTTTTCAGTTATATTTTGAAGTTTTAATACTACATAATAAAGGTTACTTTTTCCCTTTTTGGCATCTTTTAATTTTACATAACCATTTCTGAATAATTTCCCTTATCATATAGAAAATATATTTGGAAAGTAATATTTTAGCTCTATACTATATAATAAGCATATACTTATTATATTAAATGTTATATACAAACATCATATATATAGGAGTTTCCATAGTGTAGTGGTTATCACTTTCACCTCACAAACATCATATATATGTTATAATTATATTTTAATAGATGATAAGTATACATATTTTTAAGTATATATTTTTATAATTAAAAAATAGAAAGGCTCAAGTACTTTTACTCAGTTTTACTAAGATGTTATCAATGATAATCTGTCTTTGAGTAAAATGAATTTTTTCTATACCCAATACTTCAGAAAAAACTGCTAAGCATATTTACTAGGATGAAATCATTGATGAACTGTGTTATCATAGGCCAACTAATAATTTATCTTAACCAATGGGTAGAGAATCAGGAAAAGAGAGGATGGGTGTATAATTAGTGTGCTATTCATTTCTTTCAAAATTCAAGTTTAACATTGTTTTTAAGTTAGGTATCAGGGGTGGGGGTAGGTGTAATCTTCTGAAAATAACTGAAAATAGAGAAAGTTATTTACTCATGATAACTTTGGGGGGTGGGGAATTGGATCACACCCAGCAATGCTCAGGGGTTACTCTGGCCCTGCACTCAGGAATTACTCCTGGCAGTGCTTGGGGACCATATGGATGTCAGAGAATGAATCCAGGTCAGCCATGTGCAAGGCATTTGCCTTATCCACTGAGCTATCACTCCAGCCCTTCCATGATAACTCATTTTAAGTTGAAACTATTTTAGACTTTGATTAAAACAGAATCATTTCAAAACCATCACCATGAAACTATTGTTATGTTTGCATTAGTTACTGATAGTCTCAATTTTGATTGGCTTTCCCATAATTTGCCTGGTGAGAGTGATGTAACTCAAAGTGCTATCTACCTACAGACAGGCTGTTGGACTATGAACTATCTATTTTTGTTCTGCAATTTGATAAAAACCTCATACTTATTATCTAAAGTACTTATCAACTAAATCACCAAATATACTGTGTGACTGGCAGAAAAACGATGAAGAAAAATTGGTTATTATTTTACACTCTTGCACAGCTACTTATTCTATCATGCACACAATTTGTGTAGTATTTATCTCTAAATTTTGCTTTTTTCCCTTTCTTTGGAAAGCTGGAGAATTTTGGGCCTATGCTTACTTCTGGCAGGCTTGGGATAATAAAGTGATGCCATGGCTTAAACCCTAGTCAGTCACATACAAGGCAAGTGTCCTATCCACTATACTACTGCTCTGGTCTTCTAAACATTTTCTGCAGTGTATCAACTAGAATGGAAACAGTTGATAAATAGTAAAATGACAGGCCAAACAATAATTTAACTACTTTGACCATATAATGGTAGAGAATCAGGAAGAGAGGCTCATTGTATAATTTGTTAATTCTTTTAAAACTCGTTTATCTATCTTCAAAGGTCACTTATATAAGAAAAGAATAAGAAAAAAAAAGGCTAAACAAATATCCTTCTCCATTATCTTTAATTCTAATTCATATCAAAGTAAGTCATTAGGAAGTATCAAAACATTACTTACCTATAGACAATTTTGTGCTCATGTAAATATTGCAACCCCAGAACAACACATGCAGCGTAAAATCTGTTTGAAAAATTAAATTCAAAGATTAATAAATTCCACTACTCTTGAACCAGCTCATAACTCATGCTTCAAAGCAAGATGCTGTAACTAATCTCACAAATATTCAGTTAGTCCTGACTACATGATAAATATTGAAGACAAGGTTAAAAAGAAAGAAAAAATTGCTATCACTGAAGCCATTAACTTTACATGGTGGAATCACTGACGTCTTCAGAATGTACATTTGATCTGATTCTGTTCGAGAAAATGGCAAGATGCTAGTAGGGCAGAAGAACTGAATTTCCAAGAGAGAAATATAAGGCATTTCCCCTAAGAGAAAAAGAAATAGAGGTGTAAAAGGCCTAACATGTTTGACCATTAATAACAAGTATGGGCTAATCAAGTTAAAAAATGGGAAGAAGTAGTGGGAAATAAGACTGAAAAAGATATCCTATCCTGATATTAAATTGTAAAGAATGTTGGCGGCCATATTATAGATACTAAGAATTTTCTCTTACAGATAGAGAATTAAACCAGTATAATGAGAAAAAATTGAACGTTTTTCTGATAGTAGTGTGAAGATTGGAAAAATAGATATTAGATCTAGATACCTTCTGGGGAAAACAAACAGTTACATCTATAACATAGTACATATAGAAGAATCTTTAGAACTCCCAAAGTAATAGCACAAAGAGAAACAAACAATAACTAAAAAGAACAAGACGGATTGTGTCACATCAGTTTTAGAGAAAAGTACAGGGAAAAGCTGACAGTGACTCAAGACCTTTTTTATTGTAATAACAGAAGAGAATAATAGTTTCTGGGGACATGAATGACTCTCACATCTTCTAAGGTTGCTAGCACCTAAATACACTTGTTTTAGTCACATCAAAATGATATATATAATATATATACACACAAATTTTAGATACATATATCTCAAAACTTTTATGGAGATAAACAGTTTGGTTTTAGACATGATTTTGAATTACCTTGGGCAGATTAGAACAGAAAATTTAACAAATAGTTAAACTTGAATAAACTTGAATGAAAACTTGAATGAAGCTAGAGCATGATCTCTTAAGAGATAAGACCTTGGCTATCTTTCACAGTATTTATCCTAAATGCTAAGTGTAATTAATGTCAAGTACACAGTAAGTTTTTTGAATGAGAAGATAGGTAACAAACAAATGAAGTAAAAAAGACAAATCTGTCTTCAGTGGAAAACAGCCTATAAGAAGAATATAGAATCTATTCTAAATTATACAAGTCATGGAATTTTTCTCTATATAATACACACAAAAATCCCATCCCAGGACCGAAGAGATAGCATGGAGCATTTGCCTTGCATGCAGAAGGTTAGTGGTTCGAATCCTGGCATTCCAGATGGTCACCTGAGCCTGCCAGGAGGGATTTCTGAGCATAGAGCCAGGAGTAACCCCTGAGCGCTGCCGGGTGTGACACCCCCACCAAAAAAAAATCCCATACCAAAGAGTAGCAGCACAGTAATCAATCTTCCTTCTCTTTTTTTTTTTTTTCCATTTTTTTTTGTCCCCCAATTCACAATACATACCCGGCAAGGGGCCTGTGTTGAGGTGTATATGGGGTGCCTTTACTGTACCTCCTCTTTCTATACAGCCAGTGTAAAGAACACAGCCTGTGGTAAGATTTGGGAGGCCTTATCTTATCTTTTATTTATTTTATTTTTTTTTTCTTCAGAGCAAACTAAAGTTGTTTTTTTTTGTTTGTTTGTTTTTTTAAAGTAAGAATTCATTTAAAGGACAAAATTGATTAACATAATGAGGTAAACTAAGATTACAGTATTGTTGCTGATAGGATTTCATAAATAACACTTGACCGCCTTTCAGCATTACCTCCTATGACTGGTTTGAATGCTTCCCTTCACCAAAAATGAAGCTCTCAGAGTAACTTGTCAGAAGTTACTGTCAGAAAAGAGAGCAAAGTGAAAAGAATTCATCGATCCCTTATATGTGCATTCACAATTCCATGAATACACAGAATATACAAGGCCTTCCCTCTCAATCTATCACCATTATCATTAATAAAGACTAATCCTATCCATTTGAAAGTTCTTCAAAGTTTCAGAATGCTTTATGGTTATGAAGACAATTCATTCATACTTTGTGTTTAAAATTTTTACAAAATGTACAGTTTTGGATAATGTAAAATCCAACTATTTAGAAAAAAAATTTTTTTTGTTTCTGGGCCACACCTGATGACGCTCAGGGGTTACTCCTGGCTATGCACTCAGAAATCACTCCTGGCTTGGGGACCATATGGGACACCGGGGGATTGAACCACGGTCCATCCTCGGTCAGCTGTATGCAAGGCAAACACCCTACCACTGAGCCACTGCTCCAGCCCCTATTTAGAAATATTTAATTATACATTAACTTATAATTATTTACTAGAAGTAATTTATATGTTTTGGCAAACAGTATAATGGTAAAACATATGATAAAGATTATAAATAAAAACTTTGATTTCTTGTTCATTCTTTGCAAATGGTTGCCCCATTAAAAACTTTAATAATCTGGTATTTATTTTAAAACACATATTTCAGGGGTTGGAGAGATGGTACAATGGATAAGGCAGTACCTTGCATGTGCCTGATCAGGGTTCATGCCCTGGCACTCCACTTAATCTTCTGAGCCCTGTCAGTATTGATGTCTGAGCACAGAGTCAGGAGTAAGTACTAAGTGTTGCTGGCTGTGACCCACCCAAACCAATATAATCCCCCCCCAAAACACTAAATTAAATTTGAACCATATTTCTCTCAATACTTACAATGTGTCAGGTACTATTTGATATTTTTAATTCAGATTAAAGATTAAGACTTTATGATAAGCATTTTACAAACACAGGAAATGAAACTTTATTTTTATTTAAATTTAGTCACTGAAATCACAACATTATTTATGACTGGGTTTCAGACATATGTTTAAACACAAAATCCCTTCACTGTGTCCAATTCCCTCCACCAAATATCATGCGTCCATCCAATCCAACATCTATTTGTCTCCTACCCACTATTATTTTTGAGGTGCCCCCATTTTTTTAGTCTCTGCACTAAGATTACAGTATTGTTGCTGATAGGATTTCATAAATAACACTTGACCGCCTTTCAGCATTACCTCCTATGACTGGTTTGAATGCTTCCCTTCACCAAAAATGAAGCTCTCAGAGTAACTTGTCAGAAGTTACTGTCAGAAAAGAGAGCAAAGTGAAAAGAATTCATCGATCCCTTATATGTGCATTCACAATTCCATGAATACACAGAATATACAAGGCCTTCCCTCCCAATTAGTCAGTTGAAACAGGATGAAAAATACAAAAGTAAATTATAACACACTATGGAAAAACTAGAAACTAGACTAGTGACCTTATTTGGAAGCTAGAGCTATGATGATTTTTTTTTTAGAGTGTACTCAAAAAAGGACCTTTATAAATGGCACTTGATATAAGATCTGTATGAACAGAAATGATAGCTCTGAAATGAAAATATGCAACCTGGGGCAGGGGCAGAGGTATAAAAATGAAAGTTCTATATACACATCAGTAGTTATTTTATCGGAAAGTAGATAACTGGTAAAATTTCAAGAATAAATCTAATAAAGGCTTATTTGTGCTTTTAATGCTTATTTATGACTTTTACTTTGGTATATTTTGAATAAAGAATTAAATTGCTAAGTGTGGGTCAAAGAGACAGGGAAGTGGGTAAGGTGCCTTGCACATGACTGTTTGCAGTTTGATCCTAAATATCCCATGTGAGTCTGCCAAGAGTGATCCCTGAGTGCAAAGCCAGAAGTAAGCCCTGAGCACACTGGGGTGTAGCTCTAAAACAAAAAGAACAAATTAAAACTGGATTGCTAATAGTGTAAATGTATCATGTAAAGGAGAAAGAAGAGAAATAATAGGTATTCATGGTTTAACTTAAACAATTGCTATACACAACACACACCTGGACTATATAAATAGCTGTATAAAATGATAAACCCTTAGATTCAGATTACAAAACTGAGTTTACCAAGAAGTAGAGAACATAAGTTAGAGGAGAAAGAAAAGTTAAATTAGAAATGACATAAAAAGAATGGGTGGAGAGTCTTTGGCAGTTTGGTGGTGGCGAGAGGTGCAGTACATCAAAACCATAAACAATAGTATTGTAACCATTTACCTAAACTATAATAAAAATGAAAAAACTAGGAAAAACCACTGCTTTTTTGTTTTGTTTTGTTTTTGGACTATACCTGGCAGCACTGAGGGGTTATTCCAGGCTCTGTGATCAGAGTGATCAGAAATCACTCCTGGCATGTTCAGGGGACCATATGGGACACTGAGGATTGAACCTGTGTCTGTGTCCCTGGTCGACAGCATGCAAGCCAAATGCCCTATCACTGTGTTATGACTCTGGCCCGCCATTGCTTTTTAATAAGATAGAAAGCAGTTTAGAAGAATAAAACCCTGGGGAGTGATGAGGTTAGGAAAAACAGGAAAAAACAGGAGCTCAGTTTGAGAGTTAAACAAGTAGTACTTATTAGCCATTCAAAAGGAAAAGCCAATTTGGATGCTGAATAATAATATAATAGACTTGGAAGTTTTAGGGGAGAGGTCAGTACTGGAGCCAGATATTTGGTAATATCAGCATTTTTGGTGTATTAAACTTTCATCATTTCAAATCCTAATACTACCACTTAAAGACTCATAAAAAGTAAATCTTCACATAATATGGACTTCAAAAACTGTAGAAAGAGGCAAATTTGATAGCTCAAATGGACACAGATTGATATATGTAATGTCCTGACTTTGATTCCAGTATGCAAGCTTCACCACAGCCCGCTAGCTTACTGTATCCCTGAGGGCCTCATAAGCACCACCAACCCAAATCAGGCTAAATTGGGAGTGAATGTGGCCCCTTTGACAACTATCAGGGAGCTCCCATGTAAAACAAAAAGAATGGGGCTGGAGTGATAGGATAGTGTGTAGGGTGCTTGCCTTGTATGAAGTATGCCCATATTCAATTATTGACACTCCATATTTTCACCCAAGACTCAACAGGAATGATCCCTGAGTGCAAAGTCAGGATAAGTACCAAGCACAACTGGGAACGACCAAAACAAAATCAAATCTGAGAATAAAAAAAAAAAAAAAAAAAAACAGAACCCTCCCAAAAATAAAGAAAAGTTAGTAAGAAAAGTCTATTTTTCTGTGCCTCTTATCAGAAGCATATATATATCACTTCAAAAAAATAGCCTTTCCTCCTGCCAGGAGCTATTTCTGAGCAGACAGCCAGGAGTTACCCCTGAGAACCGCCCGATGTGGCCCAAAAACCAAAAACCGAAAACCAAAAAAAAAAAAAAAAAAAGCCTTTCTATGACTCTTATCAGAAGCATATATATCACTTCAAAAAATAGCCATGTAAAAGTATCATAAACATGCAAATATTTTACTCATTCTCTTTCAAACCATCCTTTACATAAAAATGCAAAACTTAATATAAATATAAAAGTAACATTCCTACAGTCTTTTTTCCCATAGTCTCTTCCCACACTTGTTTTTCATTTAACAATAAAATCTGAGTATGGTTGGCATTTAAAAACATGGTCCTTAAGTGTCAATCCATAAGAAGAAAACTCCAAAAAAACAAACAACAACAACAAAAAAAACCCCAAAACAAAATCACTGCCTTGGCTTCTCTGGTTATCCCATATGCCCCCCCCCCCACCCCCCAAGCCTGCCAGGAGCGATTTCTGAGCATGGAGCCAGGAGTAACCCTTGAGCGCTGCCGGGTATGACCCAAAAAAACAAGAAAAAAAAAAACATAAAACAAAAAACAAAAAAAGAAAACTAGAATGAACCCAAATTACTATTTATGATTTAAGGTAACCCATCAAGTTTTTTATATAAACAGTAAAAAAAAAAAAAAAGCTATATGACAAAAGATAACTAAAGAATGTCAATATTTCCTGCAGAGATCTATTTTAGAAAACAAAACTCTACAATTAAAAAAGCTTTTCCCTCAAGTAAATCAGTCATGAACAAGCCAGCCAACCAACCAACAAGCCAAAATTCCCTCCAAAATTTCGAAAGCATACTTACACAGCTCTGGGTTCAGAAAAGACATCAGTATGAATGTGCATCATTAGGTCACCACCAGCAGCATATTCCATAACAAAGCAAACATGCTCTTTGGTTTGGAAACATGCAAAAAGATTCACCAAAAAAGGGTGTCTTACACTATTCACAGTTTCAAAAATCCTTTTTTCACACATCAGGCTGTAAGAGAAAACATTTAATTAGAATAGTTAAAAATTATTTAAAATAATATAATTTAAAATAAACACTAAATTCCACAATAAGCACATTCTTAGCTATCATAACTTCAAAAGTACAAAATAAACCTTAGTTGTTCTAATAATCTAGTTTGGTTTAATTTAATCTAGTTTAACTGATATGAATATGTACATATATAACTTTAATTGAAATACATTAATGTGACAAAAGTGGTCATACAACATCAAAATGTGAAACTATTGGTGGCTGGAGTAATAGTACAGTGTCAGGGCATTTGCCTTGTACTCATCTGATCCAAGTTCAATCCTTGGCATCCTATATGATCCCCTGACCCTGCCAGGAGTAATTTTTGAGGGCAGAGTTTGAGTGCTGCCAAGTGTGACCCAAAACAAAACAAAACAAAACTACAACATAAAAAGTTATACATGTAAGCTTTACAAGTATAAACCAATAACATGAATTTAAAAATGTTAGTGAAGAACAAAATTCATGATCAGCTTTACAATAAAATTAGAGTTCACACTGATAGTACCATAATATGACCAACATAAATCTTCCTTATAGATTAGAATAAGGCTTACTTAAATCGGGTTGAACTATAAAAATTTATAATGAACTTAGCAATAATTTAGCAATGTAAAATGTAATTTTAAGATTATATTTCTTGCTATCAAATTATAATTTAAGTTAAAATTTAAAAATGCTTTATGATATCATATATTAAATTGATCTAAAGATATACCGCATAAAATTTTAGTCTAGAAGACTGACTTGGAAAATGAGTCTACATTGAGAATTCGACAACATATTTCCAAGGAAGCGCCTTAATATAATATAAGGGCTATGAAAAATCTATAGCAAACCCAGATTTTCTTCTATGAAACATTATAAATTGTTACAAAGAAAAGTGGCCAAAATTACTGACTCTGAAACCTCAGTTTTGCCAAATTTAGCAAAATTTACATCACTCCCTGAAAATAACTGCAAAATGTCATTTAAAATTCAAAGTAGAATAAAACCAGTTCAAATAAAACTGAAATAAAACTTAGAATTCTTTTCTAGCACCTAATTAAAACAAAGATACACACACATATATATTAACCATTAGACCATATGCACTATTTTTGAATTGAGAAGCAAAAATAGATATTAATGATAATATTAATAAAAACTAATATTAATAAAGTTTGATTTTAAAATTAGAAAACTGCTTAGAGTTTTCTGGTTGATTTTAAAATGTCCAACTTAGGCAGGTGCAATAGTACAGTAGGTAGTACGATTTATCCTAATACAAGAAATTCCCATATATAAAATAATTTTTTTTTGGTTTGTTTGTTTTTGGGTCACACTGGGCAGTGCTCAGGAGTTACTCCTGGCTCTTATGCTCAGAAATCACTCCTGGCAGACTCAGGGGACCATATGGGATGCCAGGTTTTGAACCACTGTCCTTCTGCATGCAAGACAAACACCCTATCTCCATGCTATCTCTCTGGCTCCATACAAAATAGTTTTTTTTTTTTTATAAAATAGTTTTTAACATACTCAATATAATTATATTAAGTAATATATGTAAGGCAAATACTGACATAAATGTATTTTCAAAATATGTATTAGGGGTCAGAGAGATAGTATAATGGCAGGGCATTTGCCTTGCATAACCTAGATTTGATTCCCTGACATCAAATATGGCCTCCTGAGCCTGCCCAGGAGTGATTCCTGACTGCACAGCCAGAAATAATCTCTGAGCATTGTCATGTGCAGCCCCCAAAATCCAAACCAAGCCAACAAACAAAAAAAAGAATCGATTAATTATAGCTCAAAAATGTTTAGTGAATTGTCTTTGGGTCAAATATTTAAGAAAAAACAATTAGGTCTAGAAGTCAGTTTCCATTCCTATTGGTAGTTCGCTCTACAATGCTGTTCTCTATAAATGTTAATTAATGCTTCCTAATAACCAAATTGCTATATATACATATATATTATTTTGTTTGTTTTGTTTTGGGGTCAAGCTGGCAGCGCTCAGGGTTTATTCCTGGCAGGCTCAGGGGACCATATGGGATGCAGGGATTTAAACCACTGTTCTTCTGCATGCAAGGCTAATGCCTTACTTCCATGCTATCTCTCCGGCCCCAAAATTACTACTTATAAATATCAAAAGCTTCTTTGTGATAAATACAACTCTGGTTACATAATATTCTTATACAATCACTTTATTCAGATAGTATTTTCAAAATTATTATCTTTTTCTTTTTTGGTCATTTTTTAGGGTCACACCCAGCTTTACGTAGGGACTAACCCCACACAGTGCTCAGGTATCACTTTCGATGGTAACTGGGGATGGGAGAAATGTGGTACTTCTTACAAGCAAAGCATATAGACTCTCCTTTTGAGCTATCTTTCTGGACTTTATAGTATATCTTATAATCTCATTACAATATTATTCCTACCTGTTCTACTAGGCTCTTGAGATACATTTTTAAAAGAATAGGGCCGGAGAGATAGCACAGCAATATGGCATTTGCCATGCATGTGGTCCACCTGGGGACCGATTCCCGGCAACCCAAAAGGTCCCCCATCCTGCCAGGGGAGATTTCTAAGTGCAGGGCTAGGAGTGACCCCTGAGTGCTGCTGGGTGTGGCCCCCAAACCAATCAATCAATCAATAACTAAATAAAAAATAAATAAAACAAGATTATATGATTCATTTAACTAGACTATCTGTATGACATTTTATTATTTCTATTAGGTGAAATAATAAAATGAAAGTTGAATAACAGATGAAAGTTGTAGTCCACATAAACATTTTTAATACCTTATGTTAAAAAATATTAAGAACCATTTCATCTTATAGCTACTAACTAGTAAAATGTCATAAGAAGGGAATACAGCTACATCACATAATTTCTTCACATATTACTATGAAGGCAAAGTATTCCATATTCTATCTTCAGAAATTAAAATTTCATCTTTAAAAAAACTGACCTGTCTACTTCATCCCGAGCCACAATATCTCCTTTCTTTAAGGCTTTAATAGCAAACATCTCATTTGTATGTTTATATTCAGCCAAAAGTACCTGAAATGAGATTAATGTAATTATTTCCTACCTATCTTGAGTATTCGTTTTATAAGTATTATAAGAAATTTAAAACAATACCTTTCCAAAATGTCCTCTACCCAAGACAGCACAGCATCTGAAGTCTTGTAGATTAAACTGAAACATCTGTTGAGACCTAAAACCAGTAGTTTTAATTAAAAATAAAACAGAAAAATGGAATCTAACATATAATAGCAAATCTATGTATGTAATTTTTACCTTCTCTCTTCAAGTTCTTGAATTTGAGGATATTTTAGATTTGACTGAGGAATATCAGATTCATATTCAGAGTGGGATTTTAGAAGTCTACTATTTCTGTCATTTTCAATATCAAAAACAGTTTCTGGATCCTATAAAATATTAAGTACTCACTATTAATTTTATATTATACTTAGCTACAAATACATTTAAAACCTGATTTATTTTCACAATATACTCAGACATACTCTGAACTAAGTTAGCAATGAAGAATGCTTCGAACATTCACTTAATATCAACTGTGCTCTTAGTTTAAGCAAACTATTCCATCTCATCTGATCCATAAATGAGCAGTGAAAGTCTAATTAATGACATAAGTATTTAATATTAAGAAGTTGGGTATCTTTTTTTTAACTTGTTTTTTTTAACTTATTTGACAAAAATAAGATTCATTTTAAGAAACACAAATACACAGTTCACACAAATAATTTTTAATAAAAAATGAACATCCCATTCATTATGACACCTTTACTGGGTAATTTATTTGGTGAATAGAATGTCACAAAGTTTAAAACGCCTTACCTGTCTTGGCAAATCCAAATCTCTCAATTCAGCAGATTCATCTATTTCCCCGAGAGAAGAATCACGTGGAGGAGCCAGAGGAGGTTCAGGTTCAAGATCAAAGTCTAATCTGGTTACCGTAGAATCACTTAGAGAAGATAAAGTTCACAAGAATTTAGTAATCAAAAAATATATAAATGGCTTTAAAGTTTGAAACACTTTTTATATCTTATAAATAAGCAGAATACTAATTTCAGAATAGTCATTTGCAAATAAACCCATTTTTTTAAATAGGCCAACTGTAATCATTTTGTAACAAATGTCACCATGACTATTTTATAAAAGCTAAGATTAAAAATCTAAGATACCTTGCTGGAGGTGCTAGCTCGGGGATGCGTACATCAACCACTGACACCGTAGCGGGCACAGGAGTTTGAGGGCTGAAGGTGCCAGAATGATTTACTGTAGGAATAGCTCTTCTCACTAGCCTCCCCCAAGTGGCAATATTAATATTCATTTGAGGAGCTCTGAGAAATGTTTTGCCTGTGGATGTTGTAAATAAAGAAAATAGAACAAGCAATTTTTATATGTTACCAAAAGCCATAATTAAAATTTGCTTAAAAACATTCATATTCATCAGTTTTTAATTTATGAATAATAAGCAAACCCTATCAGTTAAAAATAGTTTTAAGTGCTTTATATTAAACTGCAGCAAACAGCAAAAAAGTTTTGAAAAGAAATGGAAATTTGTTGAACATATCGAACAATGACAAGTGGCTAAGGCTAAAAAATGATTCTTATTTTATTTTATTTTTTGTGGTTTTTGGGTCACACCCGGCAGTGTTCAGGGGTTATTCCTGGCTCCAGGCTCAGAAATTGCTCCTGGCAGGCATGGGGGGACCATATGGGATGCCGGGATTCGAACTGATGACCTCTTGCATGAAAGGCAAACGCCTTACCTCCATGCTATCTCTCTGGCCCCATGATTCTTATTTTTTAGAGGTACTAATAATTATAAAAAGCCAACTGACATCTGAATTTCATTAAATAATCTGACAAACTTAAGTAAAGATATTAACTAAAATTAATCTGAGGAAATAGATTGGATAGAACATAGGTAGAACAAAATCTATCACAAGCTGACTGCCAGTGAAATTGACTATGATATACAAATGGGGAAGTGCATTCATCTCTCTACTTATGGACATGCTCCTTCATAAAAAGCTAGAAATGAACAAATAAAAATATAAAAAATGTTACCTTGATAATAGCATATAGAAATATTGAGAAAAATGATAATTTCTCTATAATTACCTTGTTGTTTTGAGAAAATTTTCTTTTGTCTTTGGAGTTTTGGTCTTCTTTCAATAACTGGATTAAAAAAGGTAACCTACAAAGAAGAAAATTCCAGTTAACAGTAATATAACATTGAATTTAAAGCTCGTGAAATTCACTAAACTTTAAAGCTGTAAAATCTTTTAAAAATCCTGAGTAAAATTTAGTCTAATTTTCTCATTTTCTATATTAGAAAACACCCTTCAAGAAGATAAATACTTTTCTTTAGGTTGTATACCTATTCTGTTTAAGTGTTGTATATTATTCAGTCTAAGTCTTTCTTTTTTCTCCACCAGGTGGCCTATATAACAATTTCAATTGTAGTTATGCAAATTAAATAAACATCTTTATTACCTCTGCAAATAAAGTACCCTGTGGTTCCAAATAGAGACACATGCCATGCCGTTGGTTGTCTAAAAAATCTTCTAACCTCAGAAATTTTACAGCACACAGAGATCGCCAATCACGCCAATAAACTGAAATTTCCAGTTCACGCGACTAGGATAATTAAAAACAAAAACAAAAACAAAAACAGAGAAAACATCATTGGACACACATTAAAATATTACACACAAAATAAAAACAAAATACAAATACACAGAGATAACACATATAGTGGTCATGCTATTTTCAAGGACAATTTGCACTGATTATTATTGTTATATGCTAACAAATTTATACACTTGAACTCAAAGGAAGAAATGCATATTCTGATGGCTTCAAACTGTTATTCCTTATCTGTAAAAGAAGAGACAATTGAAAACAACCAATAAGAGATGAATGCCCCGAGAAACAATTCCCATCTCATAATTTCAATCTTTTTATCATTGTCCTTCACTTGATGTTATTAGTTGTTCTACTGCTAAAAGACCACATTCAAAGAAAGCACTTCAAACCTTTAAATTTTTTTCTGAATTCAGGCTAGAGCAGTGGCGCAAGTGGTAGGGCATTTGCCTTGCATGTGCTAATTTAGGATGAATTGCAGTGTCCCATATGCCAGGAGTGATTTCTGAGCACATAGCCAGGAGTAACCCCTGAGCATCACCAGGTGTGGCCCAAAAACCAAAAAAAAAAAAATTTTTTTTTTAATTCAACATTGGGTCAGAGAAAGATATATAGATATTATTAATTCTGCACTTAACAGTATTTGGCACATTGTGCTAAGCTCTTTAAAAAAATTAGATGATCTAGCCTTCAGAGTATCACCATTTGATAATAGGACCAGTGACAGCAGTGTAGGGGGAGAGAAAATGGGAAATCAATAATTAACTTTACACAGAAAGATGAGGGTGATTTATATTAAAATAATTTATATGCAGCTGACCCTGATTTGATCCATGGCCTCCCATATGGGTCCCCAAGTCTGGCAGGGGTGAACTTGAGCAGAAAGGCCTGAGTACTGGTAGGTATGGCCTCAAAACATAATAAAACAAAAACTTGAACTGGTATGTCCAAAAACTAAGGATGATCATACTCTCATTATGAGAAAGAGGAAATAGAGAGGTAGAGAAAGAGAATTAAAAATAACGTATACATGGGAAAACATATTTGAAGTTGTTTTAATTTTGGGGTGGTGGGGCAAACCTAGTAGTGCTCCTACCTAGACCATATGGGGTCCAAGGGATTGAACCTCAGTTGGCCATGTGCAAGGCAAGAACCTTACCCAAAGTACTATTTCTCCAGTTCCATATTTGAACTTTCAACAATCAATTTTGATATATACTTATAGAACACAGTTTATAGTTGGGTCAAACTATAAACTGACCTCTACATATAAATTATAATCCATATACATTTTAATTATAAAGCAAGAAACTTATTTTTTTCTCCTCAGGCCTGTGTAGACCATTCACCAAAGAAGATAAATGTTTTTCCCCTGAGGTTCAACCAAGTAATAAATTACTTCTTTTATATAACAATTTTAATTTATGAATTTATGCAACATATTATGTAAGGTCTTACATAAATAAATAATAAAAAATTATTTTGACTTGAAAAACTAGTTGGTTCAAATGAATACAGGAAAACAGTTATAAAAAAAGAACATTAAAGTTGAAATGTTAGTAAAGTATAATTATTTTAAGATCAGCACATGTCACATAGAAGAGGTAGGCATTAAGGCTATAATAAACTTTTCATGTTCAAAGTTTTAGCAATTTTAAGAAGTCATTTTTGGAATTATAATGAATTACACTAGAGACTGGTAATTTAAACTACACTGTTTTAAACTAGAAAAGAGAGCTGTGCTTTCCCCCACTTTATTCTTCAGTTCTAAACTAGAACTTGTCCCTCATGGGTCAGGCATATGTAAGCTGGGTCAAGAAGCTGGGGATGGATTTAGTGTTAGCTGAAAGTGTTTATACTTTTAAACTGCTTAAAAGCTAAGAGCTGAACTTTTCGAGGCTGAGAAGAGATGCAATCATACCATTTGTTACTGTCTCTTTATTTCACCCTGGGAGTTAGCACCACAAAGCTCTAGTCTAGCCCATGTCACAAACTTTTAAACTGGTTTTCCTGGGAGTTATTTTGCTCCATTGTTATGACTCCAATCCTACTTTAACCCCCAAATCCAGTGTGATTTGTATAAGTACAAGATAATAAACTGAAAATCAAAGTTTCTTTTAGACACCGAGATGCTAATTTTTTATAAAAATTCAACTTCAGGAGCCAGAGGAATAATATAGTGGATAAACACTTTCCTTGCCTGTGTCTGTCATAGCTTTAATATCCAGCACCACATAGATCTCCTGAGCACTGCCAGGAGAAAACTTTTGAGTACAGGTGGGTATGATACAAAAACCAAATGAATAAATAAAACTGTAAGAATGACTTCTCATTTGCTGGCAATTTTCCAGATAAAATTCAGTCATTTTTAAAGGAGTGACCAAGCCTGCCAATTATACCAAACCCTAAAGAGAAAGTTCTAAAAGGACTGAAACCACTCCAAAAAAGCTCAACAGCATAAATGTGAGCCAGTTAATGACTGCCCTGATCCATTGCTTGAGTTTATGTTTAATTTTGTTTTTTAAAACTTGTACTTTGGTATCAAGAGAAAACTCTTTGAGTCAAGAAATTCCTTGGGTTGCTTTGAAGTAACTAAAGGGATAGAAAGTAAGTAGGTAAGAGACACTGAATCTGCCCCAAAGAGGGGTCAAGGTCAGAGACAAAATAAAATATGCTGCAATAATCCACATTTAGCATAAAAAGACTAGAAGCATTAGGAAAGCTTGGGTGGCAAACTGAGGAACTCTGTGGCCATGGAGGCTATTTTAATTTTTCTTTTTGGGCCACACCCTGTGATGCTCAGAAATTGCTCCTAGCTCAGGGGACCATAAGGGAAGCCGGGGATCGAACCAAGGCCTGTCCTGGATCGGCTGAGTGCAAGACAAACACCCTACTGCTGTGCTATTGCTCCGGCCCCTATTTTAATTTTTCTTTTTTTTTTTTTTTTTTTTTTTTTTTTTGGTTTTTGGGCCACACCCGGTGACGCTCAGGGGTTACTCCTGGCTATGCGCTCAGAATCGCTCCTGCTTGGGGGACCATATGGGACGCCGGGGGATCGAACCGCGGTCCGTCTCCTAGGCTAGCGCAGGTAAGGCAGGCACCTTACCTCGAGCGCCACCGCCCGGCCCCCTATTTTAATTTTTCTAAGGAAAGCACAATCACATCTGGGAGATACAGTAAGAAATATTTGCTTGAGATCTCTTGAGGCACCTCAGTAGTACAGCACGTTGACCTTACTTAATTAATTTGACCCACTGCACTGCCTCCCATGCAGAGCACAATCTTAGCAGCACTGTTATTTGTGACTATAGATACTATACAGAAACATGCACAATCACTGGTCGACTACACTCAAGTGTGTGTAAGCACCTGACTGAAATGTTTGACTCCAGTTAAGCAACACAACCAAGCACTGCAAACAGTGTACAACCAGGAGTGAATACAAAAAACAAGGGTGTGTGACTCAAGAAGGAAAAATACTAGTGCAATGTAAATTCAACAGAATTTTCTTTAGTGACATTTTATCATTAGTCAAAGGTCAAATAAATGTCCAACTACATTTTTAGATATGGGTAGTTAAAAAATCTGTCCTAGAATATAGGTTCCCAAACTTACCTACCACTCCTTTTCCAACAACAACAACAACAACAAAAAAAAACAACAAAAACAAAAAACAACAAAACAAACAAAAAATAACAAAGTGAACAAAACTAAAAACCTTAGATTCCCCCTTCTTTGAAATTGAAGTTAAATGAATAGAAAGCAAGCCTCTATACACCAAAGGTACTATCAATTCCCTTGAAGCTTTCCAGTGCCCCTTCCTGAGGCCAACACCACCACTTTGAGAAACACCATGCTAATATAAATAGGGTCTTGTGTTTTCCAAAAGCAGCATTCATAACTATCATAAATTCTAGGAATTTCTAAGCCCTGCATGAGACATGGCCTCTGACTCATTTGCACTATTCCTTTGTTTTTGACTTCCACTTAATGTGTTAATATTACTTGTTCTATTGTTTATGTCTAGCTCCTCGTATATTTGTCATCCCTTTGTCTCTGTTGTCTTCAGAGAGCTTAGCTCTTCTATCTTCTACACTAACCTATCTACTCAGTTCCAATTTTTTTTTGAGGTGCCAGATATGGCACTCTGTTCCAGGATCCCAGGATCCCAGCTCTCTGTTCCAGGATCACTCCTTGCAGCAATCAAAGAACTGTACATAGTATAAGGGGTTCACCCTATGCAAAGCAAATTTTGCTCTCTCTCCAGACCAATAATTTCTATTTTATTTTTGGTTTGGGGCCACACCTGATAGTACTCAGGGGCTATTCCTGGCTCTGTGCTCAGGAATCACTTTTGGCAGTGTTTGAGGGACTATACGGGATACCAGGGATTAAAACTAGGTCAGCTGTGTACAAGGCAAATGCTCCACCTACTGTGCTATCAGTCTGGCCCCCAATTTTAATGTTTAAAAATGATTTGATTTTCCTTTTATCTAGCTTTTATTGCCAAATAATTATATTTCATTGCCACAGCCCAGTAATTTTGAAGTAAAATTCTTATGCCTATAAATTCATTTTATTTGGATCTTTTTAAACCTTTTCTAGTCATTTTGATTTATTCATTTTTAATTATTATTATTAATATATTTTGAGACGTACCAGGTCATGCTCAGGGGTACATCCTGGCTCTGTATTCAGGAATTACTCCTGGCTGTGCCAAGAAGACATATGGGATACTGTATATGGAACCTGGATTGGGCACACAAAAGGCAAACTCCCTACTTGCTCAACTATTAACTGTGGCTGTGGTTAACTATTCTTTATGCTTTCAAATTATTTATTTAAATATTTTAAATTCTATATTTTATAACCAGAAGTCCCATTATTTGTTGCTGCTTACTCATTGGTGTCTTCATACATATGTGTGTTGTTTTTGTTTTGGGGCAACCCAAAGGTGCTCCAGGCAGTGATTAGATGACCATATGGGATTCTGGGGTTGGCCACATGCAAGGCAAAAGTCTTGTCTCCATCCAATATATATTAAAAATGTGAATATAGACCCTCACCAAGCCTGCGAACACCACAAGCAACCCCCTGCCTGGTCTCTCGCACCTGCCTCAGGTAGGGAAGCCCCGCCCACCAGCCCCGATCCCACGAACAGCTCGAGCACCCCCCCTCCCCCGCCTAGTCTCTCCCACCTGTCTCAGGTAGGAAGCCCCGCCCACCTGCGCCGAGCCTGCGAAAGCTACGAGCAACCCCTCGCCTGTTCTCTCCCACCAACATATAGGTCAAGCCAGAACACACCTATATCAAATTAAGACAAAAGCGAAACACCTATATCAAATTAGACAGGTGACAAAAGCGAGCTATAATCAAAAGGTCCTGCAATCCAGGCAACAATAAGAATTGCAATGAATATGGGTAAACCAAGGAAGACCCTAACATCTGAAGACATAGAAAGAAACCCAAACAAGTTTCCAAGTCCACCAAAACAAACAGATCCAAGAGATGAAGATCTAAAAACAGCATGAGAAAAGATATGCAAATCATGGTAAAAGAAATGAAAGAAGCACTAGCCAGAGAGTACAAGAAAACCATGGATGAAAAAATAAACCAACTTAGAGAAGAAATAATACAGAATATGAGAGATTCCATACATATGGAATTTAAAGAAATAATAAACAATGTAAAAAGCCACACGAGTAGAATCTCATAGTTGGAGAAGCTCATAGAGCAACTCAAAGAAAAACTGCAATCAAAAAGCGATCAGGAAGCCAACAAGAAAATAAAAGGCAGAGCATTGGAAGAGAAAGTCCAGTACTTAATGAACAAAGACAAAAGAAATAATCTAAGAATTGTAGGTATACCAGAAGGGAAGGAAATAGGGAAAGGAGAAGAACAAGTGGTCAGGGAAATAATAGCAGAAAACTTTCCAACTCTCTGGAAAGAGGCTGAGGTGCAAATACAGAAAGTGAAAAGAGTTCCCAATAAAATAGACCCTAATAAACCAACACCAAGACATATAGCAATTCAAATGGCAAAAAAAAGAAAGAAAGAAAGAAAGAAAGAAAGAAAGAAAGAAAGAAAGAAAGAAAGAAAGAAAGAAAGAAAGAAAGAAAGAAAAGGAAAGATGAACTCTTTAAAGCAATAAGGGAGAAAAAAACCCTCAAGTACAAAGGAAGGGACATAAGAATCAAACCAGATCTCCCACTTGAAACAATTCAAGCAAGAAGACAGTGGAATGACATATTTAAACAACTGAATGAAAGAAATTTCCAACCTAGGGTCCAATACCCAGCAAAACTCTCATTCATATGGGAAGGAAGACTAAAAACATTCTCAAATAAAAACGATATTGTAGTATTTGCACAAACAAAATTGATCTTAAATGACCTACTCAGAGACAAAGTACACAATCCAAATCCCCAATTGTAACAACAACAACAACAACCCTACACAACACAACTACACACAGCCCTCTCTGTCAATAATCTCCCTAAATGTTAATGGACTAAACTCTCCCATTAAAAGGCATATACTAGAGAACTGGATTAGAAAACACAAACCGGACTTCTGTTGCTTGCAAGAAACACACCTACTAATGCAGGACAGGCACAGGCTTAGAATAAAAGGATGGAAATCAATTATTCAGGCCAATGGAAAACAAAAAAGAGCAGGGACAGCCATCCTAATATCAGACCAAATTGCATTCAACATCAAGAAAGTGATCAGAGACAAGGAGGGTCACTACATAATGATCAGGGGAACAATAGATCAAGAAGTACTAACCCTGGTCAATATTTATGCACCTAATGTAGACTCAGCAAAATATGTGAGGCAATTACTCACAAACCTGGAGAAACACATGAAGGGAAATGTGATAGCAGTAGAAGATCTCAATACTCCACAATCACCACTTGATAGATCCAGCAGGCAGAAAAATAGCAAAACAATAAGAGCCCTAAATGAAAAATTAGAAGATCTAGGGCTAGTAGACTTATATAGGACCCTCCACCCCGAAAAAGCAGACCATGCCTTAGGATATAAATCTAACTTGTATAAAACCACAAGTGTAAGGATCATCAGAAGCACCCTATCAGACCACTATGCAACAGAGGTCAAAATTGACTGTAAGAAGAAGCAATGGAGAAAATCAAACACCTGGAGATTAAACAACATGCTGCTCAACAACAGCTGGATCAAAGAGCAACTCAAGGAAGAAATAAAAAGATTCCTTGAGACAAACGATAATGAAGAGACAACTTGTCAAAATCTGTGGGACACAGCAAAAGCAGTAGTTAGGGGGAAACTCATATAATACAGGCTTATGTCAGAAAAGATGAAAATGACAAAATCAACAATTTAAAGGATCACCTTAAGGAACTGGAACAACTGCAGCAAAGAAATCCAAACACAACCAGATGTCAAGAAATAATAAAAACCAGAGCAGAAATAAACAACATAGAAACTAAGAAAACAATACAAAAAAAATCAATGAGTTGGTTTTTTGGAAAAAAATAAACAAGATAGACAAACCTCTGGCAAGAATCACCAAAGGGGGCAAAAAAAAGAGGGAAAACACCCATATTAATAGGATCACAAATGAAAGGGGAGAGATTACAACAGAACCCCAAGAAATACAACATATCATGAGGCCATATTATGAACAACTACACTCAGTTAGGCTAGAGAATCCAGTAGAAATCGATAGATTCTTGGAAAAATACCAGCTTCCAAGACTGGAAAATGAAGATCTAGAAAACCTAAACAGGCTGATCACTTCAGAGGAAATTGAAGATGTAATTAAGAAACTCCCTAAGTACAAAAGTCTAGGTCCAGATGGTTTTACAGGTGAATTCTATCAAACATTCAGAGAAGACTTATTACCATTGACCCACAGGCTCTTCCAATCCATTGAAAAAACAGGAACCCTCCCCAACTCCTTTTATAAGGCTATTATCCACTCATTCCCAAAGATGGCAAGGACAGCACCAAGAAAGAAAACTACAGACCAATCTCACTAATGAACATAGATGCAAAGATTCTCAACAAAATGTTAGCAAACCGAATCCAGCACTACATCAAAAAGATTATACACCATGACCAAGTGGGTTTCATCCCAGGGATGCAAGGCTGGTTCAACATACTTAAATCAATCAACATCATACACCACATCAACAACAAGAAAAGCAAAAACCACATGATCATATCAATTGATGCAGAGAAGGCGTTTGACAAAATTCAACACCTATTCATGTTGAAAACACTCAGCAAAATAGAGTTAGAAGGAACCTTTCTCAAGATAGTTACAGCTATCTATGAAAAGCCCACAGCCAACATTATCCTCATTGGCGAAAAATTGAAAGCATTTCCACTAAGGTCAGGAAGTAGGCAAGGCTGTCCACTCTCTCCACTCTTATTCAATATAATGTTAGAAGTCCTAGCAATAGCAATCTGACAAGAGAAGGGAATCAAAGGAATCCAAATTGGGAAAGAGGAACTCAAAGTATCTCTTTTTGCAGATATGATGATATACATCGAAAACCTTAAAGAGCCACAGTAAAATTCCTAGAAACAATTACCAATACAGCAAAGTGGCTGGCTACAAAGTCAATACACAAAAGACAGTAGCATTTCTCTATACAAATAATGAAGTAGAGGAGAGAGAGATTAAGAATTCAACTCCATTTAAAATAGTAACAAAAAACATTAAGTACCTAGGAATCAACCTTACAAGGGAAGTGAAGACTTATACCAGGGAAACTTCAAAACACTTCAGAAAGAAATTGAAGAGGACCTAAGGAAATGAAAGAACTTTCCATACTCATGGGTAGGTAGAATCAACATAGTCAAAATGACTATCTTACCCAAACTCATATATAGATTTAATGCAACCCCCATCCAAATTCAGACATCATTCTTTAAAGTCTTAGAATAATCAATCATAAAATTCATCTGGAACAACAAAAGACCCAGGATAGCCAAACACATAATAAAAAACCAGAACCTGGGTGGCATCTCGCTACCTAACCTGAAGCTATACTATAAAGCCACAGTGATCAAAACATCATGGTACTGGTACAAGGACAGAGCTTCAGACCAGTGGGTTAGAACAGAATTAACAGACATAAGCCCCCAGATGTTCAGTCAACTAATATTTGACAAAAGAGCCAAGAACTTGAAATGGGACAAAGAAAGTTTCTTCAACAAATGGTGTTGGTACAACTGGAGAACCACCTGTAAGAAATTAAAAATTGACCCATACCTCACCCCATATACAAAAGTCAACTCAAAATGGATTAAAGACCTTGAAATCAGACCCGAATAAATAAAGTTTATTGAGAAAAAATAGGCAGAACACTTGAAGACCTATATATCAAAAGTCTTTGATGATAGATTGCCAATGTCAAGAACTTTAGCATCAAACATAAACAAATGGGACTACACCAAACTAAAAAGCTTCTGCATGGCAAAAGAAATCATACTTAACACAAGAAGACAATTAACTGAATGGGAAAAAATCTTTGCACTCAACATGTCAGATAAAGGGCTGATATCTAGAATATACAAAGCACTCAGAAAGATGAGCTCCACAAAACCAAATAAAACCATAGGAAAATGGGGAGATGAAATGAATAGACACTTCTCCAAAGAAGATAGAAAGATGGCCAACAAACACATGAAAACATGTTCACCTTCACTCAACATTAGGGAAATCCAAATCATGACAACAATGAGGTACCACCTTACACCAGTGAGGATGGCTCACATCAAAAATAATGGGAACAATCTGTGTTGGCGGGGATGCGGTATGAAAGGCACTCTCATCCACTGCTGGTGGGAATGCCCCCTAGTCCAATCCCTATGGAGAACAGTCTGGAGAGTGCTCAAGGAACTCAGAATCGAGCTGCCATTTGACCCAGCAATTGCTCTCCTAGGTATCTACTCCCAAGTTGGAAGGACATTCATCCCAAAATATGTGTGCACCCCAATATCTATCACAGCACTCAGTATAATAGCCAAGTCTTGGAACCAACCTCGATGCCCAAAAACAGATGAGTAGATCATTATTATGTGGTATCTATTTACAATGGAATACTACATGGCAGTCAGAAATGATACAATCACAGACTTTGCAGCAACGTGGATGGACCTACAACATATTATGGTAAACAAAGTAAGCCAGAAGATAAAAGATAAACACAGAATGGTAGCACTATTCTGAAGCACCTAGAAACTACACCACATATACAACTAATATTCAAAGATCAAATAACAGGATTAAACAGGGTAGAAACTCCAAACACTGTAACATTACACATATTCTGGGGAGTAGTGCCCAAAACACATGAAAGAGGAACAACATATACTCTCGACCACACATTATACCATAAAGAAATCAGCAACAGCAGAAACAGCAGCGTAGAGAGAACAGGTATGTAATTAGCCTGTTACTACAAAGGCCCATAACAATCTCTTAGGGATCTTATACAAGTTTACAGGTAAAGAATACCATGGGAAATTACTGAATCCAACGGAAGCACTTCAAAATAATATGTGTTAATGCCTTACGCTTACTATATTTAAAGTAACCTCTCAGCTTTTCTGTCCACAGGCTTTCTTGGATACAAAGGGTGGACAACCTAAGGTGGCACCTCTGATCTAAGCTACACGAGATACCATACCCAGGTTGCGGTATGAAATCGCTTTGATAAAACACTTTAACATACCCTTTTCCTCTAGGTTATACCTTCTTTTAGGACCTGAAGCATGTGACCAGCCAGACCGCCAAAGCATCAACTGTGACCTACAGACTTATACTATGGGGCATACTCATCGAACATATTCAAGCAAAATAACATGCCCATGCTCTTCTCTCCTCTCTTCTCACTACTACTTCTTTTTTTCTTTCTCTTTTTCTAGTTAATCTTATTTTCTCTTTTCTTTTTTTCTGCCCCTTCCATATTCTTTCCCCTTTCCCCCTTCTAGGAATCCAGCTATCCGTTCACCCCTCAATCCCATCCAGATTTTCCATTTTATTAAAACTCTTCACCCTCAGTTCTTAATCTATTAGGCATCAAGATTGACCTCCTACCCTAATGAACCAGTACCCAGCACCCAAGCGAAGGGACACCCACTCAAACCCACACCTCATCCCCAGCCGGAAAAGACAACCAACACCCCTGCTGAGTCATGCTATGTGGCCCTCCCTACCAACTGTTCCTAACATGGACTATTGCTGGATACTGGACTTAGCCCTAAAAGAACTCCCAATGCAAGAACTCTACCCAAGACTTCCCTGCCGCAAATCTTTTACCAAACTCAAGAAGGGCAGGGTATGCGATGAAAAGGTGCCTGGGAACCCACACCCCACAAGAAAATCTCAAAAGACAATGGGGAAGCCTATACTTCCATCATAAGTATAGGACCGGGATAACACTACCTCTTTATTTTTTATTTCAGTTTTCTAAATAATTTTTCTTTATCCATATGTGAGAAAATATATTTTTATTTTTATTCTTATCTTTTTTTGGGTGTGTGACTTATTTCTCTGCTCAACACCCCTGCTGATTTTATCATTCAGAGGTCTGATTTTATCATCCAGATTGGAGCATAAGTCTTCTATACAACACAAAAACACCAAGGGGAGAGTAAATGAACTTGAAAGTAGTCTATAGATAATTCCATGACAATATATTCCAAGGGTGGAGAAACCCTGTATCTCTTAGTACAAGGGGATTCCATTTTTGAATGACCACAATTTTTACTGTGCCTATGCAGGAGGGGAATAGGGAGTGGGGTGGAGAGATAGCATGGAGGTAAGGCATTTGCCTTTCATGCAGAAGGTAATCAGTTCAAATTCTGCAGTCCCATTTGGTCTCCTATGCCTGCCAGGAGCAATTTCTGAGCATGGAGCCAGGAGTAACCCCTGAACACTGCTGGTTTGACCCAAAAACCACAAAAAAACAACAACAACAACAACAACAAAAAAACAATAAGCACAAAATAATCTTTTTTTTTCTTCTCTTATCTAGTTTTTGTTGATTTCTTTGTTTTGGTGTAGATATTTAAGTAGTTGTCCTCTTTTTTATTTTTATATTTACTTTTTCTTTTTTCTTTTCTTCCTTTTTACGCTGTCATGTTTTTTATCTCAAGACCATTGCAATTATGTGGTGCATATCTTTATTGCTGCAGTGTTCACTGGATATCTTATTTGATACTTCTTTTTGAGCTGTTGTGGTGTTTCACCTTCTTTTTTCCCCTTCGTCTCTCAAACCGAGGGTGAGCCTCTAGAAGGACTCAGCCCATTGTTGGCGTAGTTGATTTTTACCCTATTTTATTACTTTTCTCTTCCTCAAACAAAACCACATAACTCAAACTATCTAGTCCCGCCTCCCAATTAGAGGGAGAAGTAATGGAGGTAACATGGCCAAACAGTTATAAGATCACTAAGTAATAAACTAGACACAGAGGGGGCCACTCAATCTAGAAGCCCCTGGGGTGAGGGTGGAGGATAGGGGAGGCAGGATGAGAACGGAGGTGGAGGGAGGATAATTCGGTGATGGGAATTCCCCTGATTCAATGTTAACATGTACCTGGAATATTACTGTGAACAATATGTAAGCCACTATGATTAAAATAAAAATCATATTAAAAAATGTGGATATGGGCCCGGAGAGATAGCACAAAGGCGTTTGCCTTGCAAGCAGCCGATCCAGAACCAAAGGTGGTTGGTTCGAATCCCGGTGTCCATATGGTCCCCCGTGCCTGCCAGGAGCTATTTCTGAGCAGACAGCCAGGAGTAACCCCTGAGTACTGCCAGGTGTGGCCCAAAAACCAAAACCAAAAAAAAAAAAAAAAAAAAAAAAAAGTGGATATAAGTTCATACTGAAGAGTAATTTCTTTATGTTTCTGAAATATAATTTAATAGTTTTATAGTTGGCATCAAACTGATTTCTAAAAATTAAAAAAAAATTAAAATATTTTAGAGACCATAGGGTAGTTTATAGCAAGTACATTTCTGGCTCTTGTTTTTTAATTTCTCATAGTTCCAAATATGCCTTGCATTTTAAAGAAGTAGAAATGATTTGGAGGCCAGAGAGATAGCACAGCAGTGGGGCATTTGCCTTGCACGCGGTTGACCCAGGACTGAAGATAAGTTTGATTCTGGGCATCCAATATGGTCCCTGAGCCTGCCAGAGATGATTTCTGAGTGAGAACCAGGAGTAACCCCTAATGATGCTGCATGTGACCCAAAAACAAAAACAAAAAAAAGAAATAAAAGAAAGAAAGAAAAAGAAGTAGAAAAATTTAAAGCATATTTAAAATTTTAAAGCATACTACAGAGAAAGATTTCTAAAAATGGGGAAAAATGGAGAATTGAATCAGATTCAAATGTATGGAGAAGGTTGGCATAGTTCAGGAAGCAATGTTTCTGAATTATATATGTTCTCCCACCATCAAATTTTGGTGTGTGTCTGGGAGTCACTATCCCCCAGAAATATTACCCTTGGGGAAAAAGTTGAGAAAATTGCCTTTTAGTATAGAAATTATTTTTATATTATTTTTATTAAGTTATATTAATATTTAACAAATGTACTAGGTTCTTTAATAAAATACAAAGAAAAACAACATGCTGTCCTTATAGAGTTAACAGTTTAGTTGAAAGAAAGAAGTGTAAATTTATAGAGAGACATAGACAACATGCACATTGACAAAATGGGGGTCTGGACCACTTTTTTCTTTCTCTCTATCAGGTTCTCTCTCTTTCTTTGTTTTTGGATCACACACAGAAGTGCTCAGGGCTTATTCCTAACACTTTGCTCAGGGATAACTTCTGGTAGCTTAGGGAGGACAATATGAAATAATGGGGATCAAATTCTGGTTGGCCACATGCAAAGCAAATGATCAGCCTGTTGTACTATCGGTCTGGTCCTGGACTGATTTTTTTCTAAAGGAATCACAAGATTCAAATAGGCTAGATTAAAGTCTAAAGCAAAAGAGTATAAATAATAGTTAAGAGTCTTGAATGCAGAGTCAGGAGTAACCCCTGAGCATTGCTGGATGTGGCCCCAAAACAAAACAAAACAAAACAAAATAAGAAAAGGGGAAACAATGAATACAGAGTACAGAGTTAAGGAGAATGCAGTACAACACAAAGAAAATAGCTTCATATGAGGGTCAGAGTGATAGCACAGTGGGTGCCTTGCACATGGCTGACCTATGTTCAAGTTGGCATCCCAGATGGTCCCTCAAACCCACCAGGAATAACCCCTGAGCACCACTGGGTATGGCCTAAAAATAAAACAAGAAAACAGCTCAAACAAGTAAAACATAAGATATAGTAAATAGGATTGTGTTGTAAAATAAAGATGAGAATGTAGATATGAAATGTCACAAAAGGTTTTGTATCCCTTTTAAGTAATTTTTAGCAGAATAAATAGGTTCAATTCTTAGTTCTATGCCATAATCAAGCTGTGAATGTTATCCTTTGTGGGTCTTAGTCTGAACATTTATAAAATGAGTAATGAAGGGATCAACAATTTATAATTTTGTAAGAATTAAAAATTCAAGTTTGATAAATGTCAACAATTATTATAATTAACATTGTGATATGTGATTAAGAAAATTTGCACTGGTAGAAGAAAAGCTAGAAACAAAGAGACTACAATTATACAGTCTCCTAAAATTATCCTTAAGAATTAAAAAAAAAGGAAAAAAAGAATTAAATGAGACACTACATTTAATGTGTCTTGTTTACTAAAACCATAACAGCAATACAAGTTTCAAGAAATAGACCGTAAGCACTAGCACTAAAATTCGTATTTAAAAAAATTTTGACTGTGAAGAGTCCTATCAACAGCATTATGCGAAAGCAATATTTTAGTTTTTTTTTTTAAATGGGAAGAATGCAACTATCTATAATAATACGAGTTTATAGGAAAGAAGGGACAGTCAGGATAACTAAGAAGGCAAAGGACAAAGAATGGGAAATGGAAGAAAATTAAATGCTCATTGAATTTTAAGGAAAAAGACAAAGATACTTAACATTTGCCTGAGATAAGAAGAAACTGAGAGAGCTGAGGTTAGTGGCCAATCCATGGAGAAGAAGAAAAAGATGAAGTGGTGTAGAAGATGTGAAGAGACCAATGAAAGAAAAGTTGATAATGGATAATGATATAAAGTGTGGAACAATTTCCTTGCATGACACTAACCTGGGTTTGAATCCAAGTACCCCACTGAATACCCTGAGCCTACCAAGCCCTCAGCATAGAGCCACGAGAAAACCCCAAATACTGGAGGGTGTAATCCCAAAAAAGTCCCCCATCCCAAGCTTATAATTCCCCAGCACTTCCAAGTCATTTAAAAATTACTCTAAAGAAATTCTTCAAAAAGGAAAATGAAACTACATAGAAGAATTCCCTGTTATCTAACATATTTTACTATATTCAAATCAATAGCCACACATCAAAGCCTAGGGCTAAAATGTAAGGCATATTAGTTATTAATGTTAACCAGTACATTTTTGCAGTATAGCTCCGTTTTAGAGAAGGTGAAACAAATGCTCTGTATTAAGATTTTCTAACTGTTGAATAAATAACTAGAAAGATAAGACAATGAAGTCAGCTTAATTTTTGGGGGGAGAACTTTGGGTCACACCAGGAGGCGCTCAGGGATTACTCCTGACTCTGTGGTCAGAAATAACTCCTGGCAGGCTTGGGAAACCATATGGGATGTCGGGAATTGAACCGGGGTCTATCGGAGGTTGGCTGTGTGTGCAAGGCAAACTGTGCTATCACTCCGACCCTGTCAGGTTCTTTTTTAAGTGATTAGAGTAAGCTTAACATAAAAAATGAGGAATATGAAACATAGCATCATTAGATGTTTTAAATTCAGTTCATAAAGAAGAAATTATAACAAGATATCCTGACTATATAAATTAACAACCTCAAGTGCTTTTACCTTTCTGGTAGGCTTGGCTAAGTTGTATTGGCGTTTTGAATGTTTTAATATTTTCTCATAACTTCAGCGGACAGATTAAATCTAAATAATAAAAATTATCAGACTTGAATCTACTATGAACCAAAATAATTTCTTCAGAATCTTCCTTTTTATCATTTGTGTTGGTTTCTGGGTCACACCCTACAGTATTCAGGGCTTACCCCTTGCTCAGGGAACACTACTGGTAAAGCTTGAGAGACAATTTATGGTGTCATGATTCTAAACAATATTGGCGAGAAGTAATGCAACTGAAGTATGCTAATACCTCTTCTATCTCTCTGGCCCTGATACTGTCATTTAGACTTACAGACTGAATTCTTGCCTTTCACACAATTCATGAAAACTGCTGAAACACAGAAGACTGGTGACTGAGAATCATGACTCTATTCAAAACTAAGTTTGATAGGATAACCAAGAAAGGCCAAGTCCAAGAATCACCTTAGTGTAGAAAGGAAAACAGAAAAATATATGTCAATGTTAGATCTTACCTGGTTGGTGTTCTTCTACTTTAATACAAACCACATTTTTTCATATCACTTTACAAAGAAAGTTAATATGGCAATAGATATTCACCTGTATCAACAGATGAGGATTGTCAAAAATACCTAAATTCTTTAATTCTCCAAGAATAAAATTAATTTCTCAACTTACCCTGTCTAGTTCCAGTGTAAACTTCTGGTCCCATGACTGATTGGAAATAGGTTTCCAACTCGTTTGACCAACCACAGTATTGTCTAACTTCAAAACTGCACAGACGTCACCTGTTAATTCGAATTAAAAAAAACTTGTTTAAATATTAAACAAATCTTTAAAACTCAAGTTCCACTCTTGAATATATAGATATATATATATATATATAAAATCTTATATGAAAAACAAGTTCATAATCAAACTAAAGCATTTGAATCATAATAAATAGTTTTATATACATAAATACTCCCATTAAATCTTTTCAAATTGTCCTTTGTGTTCATGAAAGCACATATGCCATCTCTATTTTCATATTAGACTGTAACTGAAAGATCTAACATCTGACCCAAAGTTCTTTGCTAAAATGTATATATTCGTGTAAGTTTATATATATCAACAGTAATCAACCAAATTTTCACTTTCTATATTGTTATCTAGTCAGTTACCTTCAAAAATTATTCTCTGGTGGTGGTGCCAAAACTTTAATATTGTAAACATTTAACTTAGCTACAATAAAAACTTTACTTAAAAATGTAAAACATAGGGGCCAGAGCAGTGGTGCAAGTGGTAGGGAATCTGCCTTGCACGTGCTAACCTAGGACAGACCGCTATTCGCTCCTGACAGACCCGTTTGATCCCTGGCATCCCATATGGTCCTCCAAGCCAGGTACGATTTCTGAGCACATAGCCAGGAGTAATCCCTGAGCATCACTGGGTGTGGCCCCCTCCAAAAAATTTGTAAAACATAATCTTTATATTCCAATATTTTCTCAAAAGATTCATGATGTATACAGGAAAAACAGAAATACTAATGGCTATTTTAGTTTATACTAGATTGAGCTGTCATATGCCTTTCCCATTATACATTTACATCATAGTTTATAATTACACTACACAATGTCATCAAAGTAGTTCATAAGCTTCTTGCATTTTATATCTTGTTTGTTTGTTTTTAGACCACATCCAGTACTGCCCAGGGGTCTAGTCTTGGTTCTGTGCTCAGGAATTATTCCTGATGGGTTTTGTCAGACCATAGAGATGCTGAGGCTTGCTCTAGTTCAATGCATTTTACTCTTAATACTCCTTTATTACTTTATGTCTGTTTGCTTTTCAGAGACTGGGCTACTATCCCAGTGAACACATAGTTACAAAATTTCATTTTTTCTTTTCTTTTCTTTCTCTTTCCCTCTCCTCCCTCTTCTCTTTTCTTCTCTTTTCCCTCCCCCACCCCCTTTTTGGGTCAAACCCAGCAGTGCTCAGGGTTACTTCTGGCAGTGCTTGGAAGACCATCTGGGATGCAGGGGTTGCATGCAAGACAAATGCACCACCTGCTGTACTATCACTCTGGCCCTAATTATCAAGATTTCAGTGTTTAAATAATCAAACTGTGATTCTCTAAGATTTTTTTTGTTTGTTTTTATTTTGGCCACAACCGGCGACCCTCAGGGGTTACTCCTGGCTATGAGCTCAGAAATTGCTCCTGTCTCAAGGGACCATATGGGATGCCGGGGATCAAACCCAGGTCTGTACTAGGTCAGCCACGTGCAAGGCAAATGCCTTACCATTGTGCTATTGCTTCGACCTCTGATACTATAAATTTTATTTCAAAGTCTCTGTACCCTTTTAGGTCAACATTAAGAGTGATGCTCTTAATATGTTCAAAAACTTAACTACTTCTGTCATTTACTTTTTTACATTTTTTGGTAAGTTTTATTGCTTTTTGTTTTCCTGTCAATATTTCTTTTTTGTTTTTGTTTTTGGGCCATACCCGGCGGCGCTCAGAGGTTACTCCTGGCTATCTGCTCAGAAATAGCTCCTGGCAGGCAGGGGGACCTTATGGGACACCGGGATTCGAACCAACCACCTAGGTCCTGGATCAGCTGCTTGCAAGGCAAACACCGCTGTGCTATCTGTCCAGCACCCCCTCCTGTCAATATTTCTTTTAATACTTCGTGTTGTGAATATTTTTGGATTACTCAGGGAATACAGCTTACACAATGCTCAGGGGATCATGTGGTGCTCCAGCCCAAATTATAAAAATTCTTAATTTTAATGTTTTCTGTTAAACTCTAAACTCTCTTTTTCACATTCACCACTGCTATGTCCTCTGCAAAGCTTCTTAATTTGTATATAATAACAAATAAATCTAGTTACTGAACTGGATAAGTCATCCGTTTTTAGGAGATTTCGACTACTTCCACTTTTACTTTTACTTGTTCTGCTCATGAAAGATGATCTGGTTTCACTTGGACTCCAGCCAGGTAGTGTAACTGATGCTGCTTTTGATCGTCCAGGGACATTTTCTAGAATATCTTGGCAGCCCATAAGACGAACTTCCAAAGTACCTGTTACATAAACAAATACCAAAGGCCAAATTTTAATATAATTAAATTATAATATATGTATATATGTATACATAAAGTCATTGTGTTACATGTAACACCTACTTGGAAACAAAATTATTGTGTTACATGTAACACCTACCTGGAAACAAAATGATCTGCAAAAGTTTATTTTGGAAAATCTCTTCTAGTGGTTCTGTCAGGAAACTCACTCTCCGTATTTTAATTAGAGAACACTGAAAATTCCTAATTAAAACAACTGTAGACATCTTATGCAAAGAAAAGTACCTTCTCCAAAAGCTGAATGAGTATATAGCATAGAACAAGTTATACAAACTTCTTGCATTTATCTAAATACTTATTTTTTTAAAGCAGTTGTACTTTATTGATTGTTGGTTTCTGGGCCACACCCAGCAGAGTCAGGGATCCACCTGGCTCTGGACTGAGAAATTGGCCTTGGCAGGATGGGGGACCATATGGGATGCCAGGAATCTTGCAGCTCGGCCACATAGAAGGCGAATGTCATATTGCTGTGCTATCTCTCCAGCCCCTGAATACTTATTTTTAAATTACATGGCAGATTTACAGAATTCTGTATCAAGAGAATGTGAAAGGGAAAACAAAGCTAAATAATACTTCTATTAAAAATAATAAACAAGAAAATCTAAGTATCTGATTAACAACTGTGTCTAGCTGTCTCTCCATGTAATTAACATAGAAAATGACTTTATGGAGGCTAGCGAGTGTCTTTGGCTTGAATGATCCCATATTGTCCTCCGAGTACTGACAAAAGTAATTCCTAAGTGAAAAGCTAAGAGTAATCCCTGAGCATTGCTGGGTGTGGCTAAAAAAATTAGAGGTTCACACACAAACCTACATACACATACAACAAATAAATGGATTTCTATTTCATTTGAGAAAAGGTGACATTATATTTCCATTCTAAGTTTAGTCAAATTATGGCTTGTACTTTTCAAGAAATAAGATAACTGCAATTTCTTTAGGCAAATATGTATTAAAAGAGTTCAAATGATAGGAAAACTGAGTTAGGTTAACTGGAGATTGGTTTTGTTATTTAGGATAGACTTATTATAATAGAATTCTTTTTTTTTTTTTGGTCACACCCGGCAGTACTCAGGGGTTATTCCTGGCTCCATGCTCAGAAATCGCTCCTGGCAGGCAGGGGGGGAACATATGGTATGCTGAGATTTGAACCAATGACCTTCTGCATGAAAGGCAAACGCCTTACCTCCATGCTATCTCTCTTGCCCCATAATAGAATTCTTTTTTTTTTTTTTTTTAATTTTGGCTTTCTGGGCCACACCCATTTGATGCTCAGGGGTTACTCCTGGCTAAGTGTTCAGAAATTGCCCCTGGCTTGGGGGAACCATATGGGACGTCAGGGGGATCGAAACGCGGTCCTTCCTTGGCTAGCGCTTGCAAGGCAGATACTTTACACCTCTAGCGCCACCTTGCCGGTCCCATACCATAATAGAATTCTTAATGAAAATTTTTATATGTGGTATTAGTACTATAACCGAGGGTATAATTTTTTTCCTCACTAAGAATTCCTCATTAATGGGGCCAGAGAGAAAGCATGGAGGTATTTGCCTTGAATGCAGAAGGATGGTGGTTCAAATCCTGGCATCCCATGTGGTCCTCCGAGCCTGCCAGGAGCGATTTCTGAGTATAGAGCCAGGAGTAACCGCTGAGTGCTGCCGGATGTGACCCAAAAACCAAAAACCATAAAAAAAAAAAAGAAAAACTTAAATAACTATAACTAAATTTAATTTAAAGTTTTTAATTATTTGAAAGTAAAGAAGATTTTTAGTCAAATAAAAAGGCCTGGATTTACCCTCTTAATTCAACACAGTATTAAAGATACTAGACATCAGGCAACAAATAAAAATAATACTTAAGACATATGAAACAGAATTAAGTTCTATGCCCGCTCCAGCTTATTGCTTTGAGAATATCCAGGACTCTGCAGGGAGGGAAAATTCAGATGCAGTTAAATAGATAATCACATTATGGTACCAGAACAGTGTACAAAGAAAACAACACAGAGTTGTTAGAACACTCTGCTTTTACCCAAAACAAAGGTGTTTTCTAGCTTCCTCTTTCCTTTTCACCTATCCCTCTGACATGTTAAAGCCCACCTAGAATAGATCAGCTAATAAGTACTTTTGTCTCACTGGACCTTCCCTCTCCCAGTTGAATTTGAAATGGTAAATAAAAGGTTTTGGTTTGACAAGCCAAGAGACCATGAGGCGAGAAGCAACCTGACTTCATGATTTCCTTCCTCATGACTATTTTGGTTTATTGATTTGTGTGGTAACCCTGCATCAGATCAGAGCCCCCCAGGGTTGGTAATTGGGCGTGTGGGGCATTTTCACATCTAGCACTCGAACAGGAACCTGAGAAGAACCCAACAATGATGAATGATTTGACCCTCTGGTGAAGAGTCACCATGATGGCCCCCTTGAGCAGGACTAAGTGTGCCATGCCCTTCACCAGAACATTGGCACACATGTTCCACTTCTGAAAGGCTTCATTTTGCTCTGGTCCATCTAACTGCATTTCTCACTTTGGACTGTCCATGCCAGGCTCTCTAGAGACTCTTCTGTGCATACATGCCCCAAGAGGGAAAAGGTGTCTTCCCAGAGGTGATGAATTCTCATTCTAAAGGCCTTCCCAGGGCTGATAATTTCTCGTTCAGAACTTCAAACTTCAAAGGCTTCAAACCAGCTAGAGCCCCATCTCCCAAGGACGATGAGCCGGCTACCACCTCTGCAGACTCAGAGTCTGAAAATGGCTCAGCCAGAGATTTTTCCCGTACTCCAAGCCCAGTCAGGTGGACAAGCCAGTGCTGGCAATTCAAGTCCTGGGCACTATCAAATGGTTCAAATAGTCTGGCATGGTCAGAGATTTATCAACAGAAATTACACCAAAGATATCTTTGTTCACTGCACAGCTTCAGAGAAGCAATCCCTGGAAGTTTCTGTGTAGCACTAGAGATGAGGAGACAGTGGAGTTTGATGCTGTGAAAGGAGAGAGGCGTATAGAAGCTACTAATGTATCCAGACGGGGGGGGGGGGGGGAATGCCAGTGAAAGGTAGTTGCTATGCTCCCAGTAGATGTAGGTTTTGCCGATTCATCCCCCTGTATCACCTAGCTATCCCACCACCTATGGTGGCAGAGGCCTCTTCAGTGAGACAGAGGAAACAGCAAAGTTAAGACTCTGGGCAGCAACCCATATGCTGACACGCACCACATTTCTTCAACTGAAGGCACTTTGTGCAAGAACTTCAACCCCAACCCCCCACCTGCAGCAGCTTATTGAAGTAACTGTTGGAATAGAAACCAAAAAAGACAGTCCCATCAGAGGGGGACCAACAGCAGGGAGATGAGTAGATTTCCCTACACAAATTTCAGCCCAGGTACCAAAGGCCTTTTCAAATTAAGTATATCTGCAGCAGAGTTTAATGTTTATGTTCAGAGATATCTATAAAATTTTTTTGTGATATGTGTAAGACAAGGCTATAGTAAGAGCTGATTGCTTTGAGAATGATATATGCACTATCTAACCTATGACACTTTTACAGCCAAATCTATCCTCAACAGCAGTGATTCGTAGGTATTAGACAATTTCCTCATCACCTTACTTGCCACTAAAAACATTTTAATTTTCATTTCCCCAACTTTTACTGTGCCTATGCAAGTCAACAGTCACTTTCCTAGCTCCTTTCTGGAGAAACTTCTTATGGAGAACAATAAAACAGGACCTATACAGCCCTTTTCAATATTTTGAACAGAAAATGGTGAATTGTTGGAACACCCATCTTTTATTCCAAACAGAGGTGTTTCTCAGGTTCCTCTTTCCACTTCAGCTATCCCTTTGGCATGTAAAAGTCCATCAAGGCTAGATCAGTTTACAGGTATACTTTTGTCTCTCACTGGAAGTCCATCTAGACTAGATCAGTTAAAAAAAAAAGAAGACATGGGGCTGAAGTGGTGGTGCAAGAGATGGAGTGTTTGCCTTGCATGTGCTAACCTAGGACAGACCTCAGTGCGACCCGCACCCCCAGCGTCCCATATGGTCCCCCCAAGCCAGGAGCGATTTCTGAGTACATAGCCAAGAGTAACCCCTGAGTGTCACCAATGTGGTCCAAAAAGTTAAAAAAAAAAAAAGACATAAATCTAGACAGAGAACTTCTTTGACATATAAAGTATTTCTTAAAGTATTTGGTTTTGTCCCTGTAGCACAGAAAATTCTAAAAATCCTAAAAGCACTACTTAAAAAAGAATCAAACTGCCCTGGGGACATTGGTGGTAGGAAATGTACACTGGTAAAGGGATATGGGTGTTGGAACATTATATGACCAAATCTAAATCATTAGCTTTTTACCCTGTATTTCATGGTAATTCAATTAAAAAAATCAAACTGTTTCTATATAACTGTGACCTAGAACAAGAATATTATTAGGTATAAAATATATCCATCATTGGGCCAAAGAGAGAATACAAGAGGTAAGGCACTTCCCTTATGCATTGCTGGCCTGGGTTTGATCAATCACATATGATCCCCCAAGCACCTTCAAGAGTGATTCCTGAGTATTTCTAGGAATAGCCCCAACAAAGCAAAATCCAACATACAACTAAGCTAAAAATCAAACCAAACTGGATGAGCTGCTTTGCACTTTTTGCAGAAGATACAAATAGTCTGAAAAAACATTGAGTTCTTATTTCGAAGCTCTGAAGAAAATTCAGCTTTTAAGTACATTTAGATTGCTAGCAGAATCCATTAATTTTTAAATATCTTTATTTAAACACTGTGATTACAAATATGATTGTGGTTGGGTTTCAGTCATGTAAAGAACACCCCCTTCACCAGTGCAACATTCCCATTACCAATATCCCAAATCTCCCTCCTCCCCACCTCACCCCAACCTGTACTCTAGACAGGCTTTCCAGTTCCCTCATTGTTAGGATACTTCTCAATGTAGTTATTTCTCTAACAAAACTCATCACTCTTTGTGGTGAGCTTCATGTAGTGAGCTGGACCTTCCAACCCTCCTTTCTTTTGTCTCTGAGAATTACTGCAAAAATGTCTTTCATTTTTCTTAAAACCTATAGACGAGTGAGACTATTTTGCATCTATCTCTCTCCCTCTGACTTATTTCACTCAGTATAACAGATTCCATGTTCATCATGTATAGGAAAATTTCATGACTTCTTCTCTCCTGACAGCTGCATAATATTCCATTGTATATATGTACCACATATACAAAATAGAATGTACATATACACAATAGAATCCAGCTTCTTAAGGTATGATTCTTTTCTTTCTTTTTTTTGGGGGGGGCGGGGGGGGGGGAACCACACCTGGTGATGCTCAGGGGTTACTCCTGGCTATGCATTCAGAAATAGCTCCTGGCTTGGAGGACCATATGGAACACAGGGGGATCAAACCATGGTCCTACCACTGTGCCACATCTGTGGCCCCTCTTAAGGTATAATTCTAAAGACACTTTATTTAATGGTTGATAGTCAATGTTTGTTTGCCAAGTTGTATAAGTCACCTGTATTCCTTTTCATGTGCCCTTCCTTTGCTCTCCAAACAAACAATGGCACATAGGGCTCTTTTCATGATTTAGATCTGAATTTCCCTTTTGTCATTGGTCAGACAAAACTCTAAGGGGCTCATGTGCTTATATTTTTTCAATCCGTCCAATTGCCTAAAGTGAACAGATTAGTAATCTTCATTAGATAGGCAAAATTTTCTTTTCCAGATAACATACTAAAAATGATATACCATCATATTTACTAATTTTGGGGTGGGATTTCTGAGCAGTCATTCTTAAAATTATGACCATGTCAAATATATATTCAAAAATACACACATAGGCTGGTCTGATTGCAATGGTGTTTACAATTAATTGAATGGGGCCAGAGTGATAGCACAGCAGTAGGGCATTTGCCTTGCACTCAGCCAACACAGGACAGAACCCAGTTTGATTCCGGGCATCCCATATGGTCCACTGAGCCTGCCAGGAGTGATTTCTGAGAGCAGAGCCAGGAGTAACCCCTGAGTGCAGCCAGGAGCCAGTAGTAACCCTTGAGTGCAGCCAGGTATGGCCCCAAAACCAAAAACCAAAAAAAAAAAAAACAACAACACAAAAAACAACCCCCCCCCCCACAATCCAAAAAGACCACATATAGAAAGGGAACAATAAATAACCAAAGTCAATGAAACTGAGGTTCCTGCCTATAAAACTGAGCTAATATTAGGGGTGGGAAGGATGTTAGTAGGAGGGGGCCTTGGGACAATGGAGCTTGAAGGAAATGGGCTCCCTGTTGGTGGTTGTAGTGTTGGAATGACGAATGTATGTAAAGTATAATTAACAGTATTGTAAATCCCAGAACTTCAATAAAAACGCTAAACAATTTTTTACCAGGACTGGAGAGAGCACAGCAGTTAGGGTGCTTGTCTTGTAGGTAGCTGACCTGGATTCTACCCTCAGAGTCCCATGATTCTCTGAGCACCACTAAACATGATCCCTGAGCACAGATCAGAAGTAAGCCTGAGTACTGCATCACAATATATAAGCAAATAAAGAGAAAAACAGTACCCATGATAATAATAGCTAAAATTAATGTTAGGATTTATAGTTAAAAACATTAATTTAAACTATAATCCATCTATCTAAAAATTGTATAGATACAGGAAGGAACTACAACAAAAATTCTAGTATTAAGAACCAAGTATCTGAGATTAAACAAACAAGCCCAAAACTAAACCACTGGATAACCAAGGTGATATCAAAGGCTTCAAGCTATCGCTCAATTGTAGTGTGGCCCTGCAGCTCCTGAGTTGCAGGAAGGAAAGATTAAAAGACTAGTAATCTTTAATTTAGTAATAGAAATGACAATTCCAAAGACAAAAAAAAAAATGAGGCAGCAAAAAAAACTGAAGGCCTTAGGGACAACAATGAATAGTGAGGAGTTGATTTTATGTGGCCTAATATTTGAAACTGAAGGGAAATTTAAAGCAGGAAACAGGAAACACATCTGAAAGAATGACAATATTTATTCCATATTGATGAAGACTACAAATCCAGGGGACCAGAGTGGTAGCACTGCATATAAGGACCTCCTTGCACACAGCAGAGCTGGGTTTGATTTATGGTCTCCTGAACCCTGCCAGGAGTGGTCTTTGAGCACAGTCTTACAGAGTTCTCAAAACAAACAAACAAACAAACCAAAAAGCAAAAAATCTTCCAAGATATAGCCACAAAATTCAACGAACAGCATAGACATGTAAATTACAGCAAAGAATACAATAATCAAATTTTGAGAACAAGTGATAAATAGAAAACACTAAAAGCAGTCTGAGAAGAAAAGACACTATAAAGATTAAAATGATACTGGATTACTCACTATAAACAATGAAAGAGAAGCAGCATATTTTATTTAAAGTACTGAAGGAAAAAAATCATAAACTTGAAATTATAAACTTACTAGAAAATACCTTTCAAAACCAAGACCATACCAATATAAAAATGAGTAAAACTCATTATTAGCAGAAAAACTCCCAATTGAGTCATACCATTCCTAGTTTTTATGCAAGTAAATGTAAATCTATTTTATATAAAACTGTACAAGGAAGTTATCAGCAGCTATCAAGTAAAAGAAAATAGAAGTAGAAGATATTGATCACATGTAAGTGGGTAAGAAAATATAGTATATCCATACAAATGAATACTATCAAAAATAGGAACATACAACATAGCTGGTTATCAAAATGATTATTCTAACTCAAGAAAATTCAGGGGTCAGAGAGATAGCACAGTGGTAGGGAGTTTGCCATGCATGCAGCCAATCCAGGACAGATGGTGGTTCGAATCCCGGCATCCCATATGATCCCCTGAGCTAGCCAGGAATGATTTCTGAGCACAGAGTCAGGAGTAATTCCTGAGTGCTTTTGGGTGTGATCCAAAAACCAGAAACAAAAAGAAAAGAAAAGAAATTCAGATTACACAGACACACACACACACACACACCCCTAAAAGAATGCATAGGTAGAATTACATTTAAATAAGTTTATAATACAAAACAAATTAACATCTACTCAAATACATCAGTGATTAACCTGGTGTTGATTATAGGAAAGAGTAAGAAAAAAGTAGATAAGAGAAATTTTATAGAGGCACATGAAAGTGGGGATTTAGGGGATGGTGATATAATAACATTTTGATTTTGGTGATGGCTACTCAACTGTAAAGATATTACAAATCTCCTGAAATGATATACTTTAAATGTATTGTTTATTGTTGTCAATTTAACCCCAATAAAAGGCCTCTAAAAAGAGGAAACATGGGGCCGGCGAGGTGGCGCTAGAGGTAAGGTGTCTGCCTTGCAAGCGCTAGCCAAGGAAAGGACCACGGTTCGATCCCCCGGCGTCCCATATGGTTCCCCCCAAGCCAGGGGCAATTTCTGAGCTCACAGCCAGGAGTAACCCCTGAGCATCAAACGGGTGTGGCCCGAAAAACCAAAAAAAAAAAAAAAAAAAAAAAAAAAGAGGAAACATTGATAATGGTGGCACAGCTATATTTAATAAAAATCATAAAATTGTATACTTAAAATGGATGAATTCTATAGCATAAAAATTATATCTCAATAACGCTTCTAAATATACATGGCAGAATTTTATATTTTCCTAGGCTATGAAATTTTTACCTTACTATAAAGTGTTAAAGGCAGATTATGTACAGTAGCTTTGTTTTAAACAACAATGACAACAAAAACAACAACTTGGGTTTGTGTATTTTATTTGATTTTTGTTGTTAAATGCTCAGCTGCAATAGTCATCCTGGGGAAACTGGAAACATCTGGCTACCATTTCAAACTCTAGTAGCTTATTAAATATTTTAGTAATCTCAATACATTAGGAGATGACAATGCTCAACACCTGCTTTCGGTTAGCAAAAAAATTCTGGAGGGACTTAAGATCTTTATTACGTTAAGTAGCTAGAAGTCTCTTTCTTTTATGAGGTGACACAACTGCAATTTCGTATAACTATATTAGAAATAGTTTTAAATTATGTTTTATTCCCTTTTATAACCCACAGTATAAAATTTTTGGAACAAAAAAATCTAATAAGTAAATTTTTTAGTCATAAACAGTATACATCAATTCCATTAGAATAAGAAAATGCTTTAAGAAAACTTTTTGGAAAAACAATTTTATATCCATTTTACTAATTTAGTGTTTCATCTTGACACAACTGAGTAATACTTTTTAATTTTGAGAAAGTATTATATAAAAACAAATAGATGACTCAATGTGAAGCAAAAAATTTAATTATAATTTAGATCAAAGTGGTAACAAATTTGCAAATTTCAGTAATATAATCCTACCATCACAAAAGTAACCAGCAAATAATGAGAGAAAAGCAGATGGCAAAACCTCAGGCTAGTAAATGGTTTATTACATAACTATATTAATCTCTCAGCATCATTTGCTAATACCAATAACAATATCTATTCCAGGTCCTGACTAATTATCAAATATTTTCCATGTATCTGCTGAATATCCAAGTATCCAAGGTACAGGCTAGGATTACATATAGGTAGATAAAAGGGTTGTCTCTCAAAAGTCTAAATTCCAGTTTTGAATTAAAAAAAATACCTACAGTAACAAGAGAAGATAAGGTAAAGACACTAAAGAGCCACTGCTAATCATTTTAATTGTGACAGAAGACAGAAGACACATGGTAGGGCCCGGAGTGATAGCACAGCAGTAAGGTGCTTGCCTTGCATGTGGCCAACACAAGATGGACCTGTTTGAATCCCAGCATCACATATGGTTCCCTGAGCACCATTGGGTGTGCCCAAAATCTCTCTCTCACACACACACACACGACACATGGTAAGAATTATAGAAGATATGTATAAAATTTTTGTTGTTGTTGTTTTTGGGCCACACCCGGTGATGTTCAGGGGTTACTCCTGGCTATGCACTCAGAAATCACTCACGGCTTGGGGGACTTATATGGGACGCTGGGGGATCGAACTGTGGTCCATTCTAGGCTAGCCCGGGCAAGACAGACGCCTTACCCCTTGCGTCACCACTCCGGCCCCATATATATATATATATATATATATATTAAGGAGACCAGAGAGAAGTATATTAGATATATATGTATATAAAACTTTTAAGTCATATATATTTATGCTGGACAAAGCATACAGAGAGCAGGGCCCTATTTCTTCCTAGGGATCACGTCTATCTTTTGTGCTCAGGGTTCATTCTTGGTGGTGCATGGGATTTAAACCACTGTCACACTTACAACCACACGTAAAACAAACGCAATAAACTCCATACTATCTCTTTGGCTCTTCAATCTCAATCTAATTTGGTTAGAAGTGAACCATGTCTCATATATACAAAGTGATTGATAATAAGATCCCTAAACATGAAATTTATGACAAAGAGTAAAAACAAAACAATTCTACAAAAATAATTGGAGACGTCACCACATCACTTTCAGTCACAGAGTAGGATGGTAATAAAAAAATAACATGTGTTGGGAAGATACATAGAAATTGTAACCCTTATACATTTCTATTGAAAAAACAAGATAATGTAGCTCTTTGGGAAAAATTTGATGGTTCTCCAAAATTATAAAGTTAAGGAGACCAGAGAGAAGTATATTAGATAAGGAACTTGCCTTGCACACAACCAACCTGAGTTTGATCCCCGAAATCCCAGACAATTCCCTGAGCAGGAATGATTCCTGATTTCAGAATCAGGAGTAACTCCTGAGCACCAGTGATTATGGCCCAAGAGAAAACAAAACAATACATATTAGTTAACAGTATCCTATTATCTAGTAACTATGTGCCACATAATATATTTGGTTAAAGACAATCAACATGAAAAATAGAATTTTAGATAGATAGATAGTTAGTCTAGGTGTGTCATAGGCTGTATCATTTAGGTTTGCATAATACACTAAGATTCTACAACAATATAATTGCTTAATACATATTTCTCGGAATGTACCTGTTATTAGCAGCAAGTATTATAGTCCTAGGTATACAACCCCCCAAAATTGAAGAGTTCAAAAACATGTGCACACACACTCACATACTTACTGTTAGTAAGGTGAAAATATCTAAATAACTACCAATAATGAATGCTGCAACACAATTTACTATATATATAAGCAATAAATATTTGTCATAAAAAAGAATGAAGTGCTAATTCATGTTATGAGAACAACAATCTTAAAAATAATAATTAAGGGGCTGGAGAGATAGCACAGTGGCGTTTGCCTTGCAAGCAGCTGACCCAGGACCTAAGGTGGTTTGTTCAAATCCCAGCGTCCCAAATGGTTCCCCGTGCCCGCCAGGAGCCATTTCTGAGCAAATAGCCAGGAGTAACCCCTGAGCACTGCTGGGTAGGGTCCAAAAACAAAACAAAACAACAAAAAAAAACAAAACAAAAAACAAAAACAAAAAAAAACCCAGAAGAAAAAAAAAGAATTTAAAAAAATAATTAAGTGTAAGAAGCAAAAGGTTAAAGGTCACAAATGAAATAAATTATTTATAGGAACTCTCTATAACAGTTAAATTGATAGAGATTAAAAAAACAAACCCAATACTGGATACAAGGAACTTAGAAAAAGGGGGAAAATAACAGTGGAAATGGTTATAATAAGTTTTATTATAAGTACCTTATAGGTATGTTAAAAATTATGCAGATTAAAAAATTTATTAAACCAGATGATGATATAGACTAAAATGAATACAGAAAAAAATCAGGAGTTAAGTGCTTCATACCTGTTAATGCTGCTGGTTTGGATAATGTACTGTACTGGTTTTGTGTAGATATCATACTTTGACGTGGACTTAGTGTTGGTGATGCAACAAGAGAAAGCTCCTCGATAATAATACTGCTTTTAGGGTGATTCTTGGGAAGTTCGTTTAGTCTTTGTTCCAAGGAATACTTTAAAAGATCCAATTTCTGACTGGATTCATTAAATCTTGCTTGAGCCTTGAACAGAAAAAAGGACAATTACTGTCATTTTAAATAATTGTATTCCTTTAACATCATATTTATTAAGTTGAATTTTTTTTATTTGAAATTACTTCTGAAAGTGCTTTTCTGTCTGTAACTTTTCCTGAGCCAAGCAATTTCATTACATTCTTTGCACCTTCTGCCACTGCAAACTCTATCCTAAAATGATGCCTTAATTCTTCCATCCGAAGTTCAAGAGGGCTTATGACAGGCTTTGCTAGATAAGAGAAAGAGAGAGAGAGAGAGAGAAGTTGAACCATGTGATTTTCTATTTGTAGTAATTAAATCTCATGAAAGAGAATTCTTATATTAAAAGACTTCCACAAATCAATAACGACTTAATACTTAATAGACAGGACACTGAATCATAGCCATTAAAACTCGGGTGAAAACTCAAGATTAAAAAAGTGACCTTTAGGGCTAGAGAAATAAAGTGCAGCAAGTAGGGCATTTGCCTTGCACGTAACTGACCTGGGTTCAATTTCATGTGGTCCCCTGAGACCCACTCGGATTGATTCCTGAGCACATAGCCAGAAGTAATATTTTTTTTGTTTTTGGTTTTTGGGTCACACCCGGCAGCACTCAGGGGTTCCTCCTGGCTCTATGCTCAGAAATCGCTCCTGGCAGGCTTGGGGGACCATATGGGATGCTGGGATTCAAATCACCATCCTATATGCCTCCATGCTATCTCTCTGGCTCCCAGAAGTAACTCTTAAGCACAGCCAGGAGTGCTCTCCCAGTTTAAACTATTTAGTTTCTTTCTTAAATTTAGTTAGCAACAATGTCTACAGTAAGAACAATGACAATTATCTCTATTTTATCACCATTATCAAAAGCCAATTCATTGGTCTGGACTGCTTGAAGAATCTGCATTCGTATGACTTCTATTTTTGTCTTGCTGTCCTGGAGAAGCTGCTGAGCTGTGCCATGGAGTTTCCGATCCTATTAAAAAAGAAGTTTCAGGTAAACAGATAAAAAACAAATCACACATATTCATAACTTCTAAATAAGATCAAATAATAATAAGTTTAAAACTGAAATGTCAAGGAACACTGTAATTCATATTCTTGTAGATACATTTATTTTAAAGAAATCATCAAAATGATAGAGGGACAAATAAGAAAATGATGCTGTCACAAGTTGTTCATTCTACCTGAGAGTAGAATGCTATTTTAGAGGCCTGCTTGGAAATGCAATAGCCACAGATTCTTTTTGGGAGGCCACCAGGCAATGTTCAGGGGTTACTTCTGGCTTTGCACTCAGGAATTACTCCTGGTGTTCAGAGGACCATATGGGATACTGGGGATAAAACCTGGGTAATCTGGTAAGCTGCTGTACTATCACTCTCTTCCCTATAACATTAATTTTATATGGAAACTTTCTGTGCAATTCTAGATCCAAGAAATAAATCACAATATAATAATATATTTATAATATAAGAAACATTCTTTTGGATAGTGGGGAAAATTGGTAGCGAATCTTAAAATAAACAAAATCATTCAAATTCCTGATTAATTTTCTTTTTGCTTTACACAATCTATAAAGAATCTATCTAACACCCCGTACAAAGATCAAATCCAAATGGATTAAAGACCTTAATATCAGGCCTGAAACCTATATAGGTTTCATGACATCAATGACATTGATACTAAAGGCATCTTCAAGGAGGAAACAGCACTCTTCAAACAAATGGAAGCAGAAATAAACAGACAGGACTATATTAAGCTGAGAAGCATCTGCACCTCAAAAGAAATAGTCCCTAGAATATAAAAGCCACCCACAGAAAGGGAGAAACTATTCACCCAATACCCATTAGACAAGGGGCTAATATAAAACAATATACAAATTGCTGTCAGAACTTAATAAGAAAAAAAAATAACCCCATCAAAAATGGGGAAAAGAAACAAACAGACATTTCCTGAAAGAAGAAATACAAATGGCCAAAAGACACATGAAAAAATGCTCCACATCACTAATCATCAGGGAGATGCAAATCAAAACTACAGTGAGATACCATCTCACACCACAGAGACTGGCACACATCACAAAGAACAAGAACAATCAATGATGGTGGGAATGTAGAGAGAAAGGAACTCTCATTTACTACTGGTGGGAATGCCATCTAGTCAAGTTCTTATGGAAAACAGTATTTTCAAAAACAATAGTTTCAAAAAACTAGAAACTGAACCTCCATATTATCCAGCTATTTACTCATAGGAATATACCCTAGGAACACGAAAATACTATACAAAAATACCTTCCTCACACCTATATTCATTGCAGCACTATTTACAATAGTCAGACTCTGGAAACAACCAAGTTGTCCTTCAACAGATGAATGGGTAAAGAAACAGTGGTACATATACACAATGGAATATTATGCAGCCATCAGGAGAGATGAAGTCATGAAATTTTCCTTTTCATGGATGTACATGGAATTTATTATGCTGAGCGAAATAAGTCAGAGGAAGATTGACAGACACAGAATAGTCACACTTATCTATGGGTTTTTTTTTTAAGTAAAGACATTATTATAATAATCCTAGAGACAATAGAGTGAGGGCCAGAAGGACCAGACAATAAATGAAGCTCATCACAGAGTGGTGTGTGTTGTTAGGAAAATAACTACATTAACAACTAGCATGACAAAGTTAATGAACGAGAGAAGTAGAATGCCTGTCTCAAATACAGGCAGGAGTGAGGGAGGAGGGAGATTGAAGGCATTGGTGGTGGGAATGTTGCACTGGTGAAGGGGATGTGTTCTGTTTATGACTGAAACCCAACTACAATCATGCTTGTAATTATGGTGCTTAAATAAAGATTTTAGAAAAAAAAGAAAAAGAATTGTCCCATGGTCAGCAAGTTTTATATTCAGAGTATTGTTTGTTGTAATAAAGATATCGGTGACCAAGACTAAAATTTAAATAATCTTTTCCTATTGTATTTCATTTATTTTAGAGGAAACTCCTTGCTTTGCATTCTGAAATCGCCCCTGGCAGGCTCGGGGGACCATATGGGATGCCAGGAATCAAACCACCAGGTATCCTGGGTTGGCCGCATGTAAGGCAAATGCCCTACCACTGTGCTATCTCTCTGGCCCCTCATTTAAATTTTTATGGAATTCTGTATGTATGGACAATTATTTAAAATAGTTAAGTATAGTGCTCGCTTTGGCAGCACATATACTAAAATTGGAATGATACAGAGAAGATTAGCATGGTCCCTGCACAAGGATGACAAGCAAATTCGTGAAGCGTTCCATATTTAAAAAAATAAAAATAGTTAAATGTTCCTTTAAATTCTGATAAAGAAAATAGCAAACATTTTTCAACACAATGAAAAACACTGCTAAAAAAAAAATGGGACTTGAGAGCCAGAGCGATAGCACAAAGATAGGGTGTTTTCCTTGCATGCGGCCGATTCCCGGCATCCCATAGGGTCCCCTGAGCCAGGAGCAATTTCTGAGTGCATAGCCAGGAGTAACCCCTGAGCATCATAGGGTATGGCCCCAAAAACAAACAAACAAACAAACAAACAAAAAACAGGACTTGAATTCTCAATAAAGCAAAAGAAGAAATTACAGGAAAAATTTTTTTTCCTATCTCCTGAAGTTCATACTTCAACTCATACACAGAAGAAAGATAAATAAAAGTAAGCATTAGTGAGGAAGTACTTGAAAACTAGAAACAAAGGAAAGGCCAATTTATATATTATTTAAACATCTCTACTTTTATCTCTAAGGCAATAAATATTAATTTGGAAATAAAATATTATCAACCTTTTGTTATGTGTGACAGTAGTTTAAAAACTAAATTAATAAATTAACCAGCCAAGCATCATTAATAAATCACACAGCATATAATGACACTGAATAAAGACAATGGAGAAATGTATAGAGACAATATAGCCATTATATGAAAAAGTAAGTAAGCTGAATATGTTAAAACACCAAATTAAGTTAACATATAATGGAAGAGCGAATGAACTCAAATAATATGAGAAGCCGAATCTTTTAATGTGAGACCAGACTAAGGGTAAAAACTTGGATATTCTCAAAATGGAGATGGGGCAATCCCAACCCCTCCACCAAAAAACCTGGAAGGTGCACTCACATCCACCATATTTCTGACAGGAAAACAGTTCAGCTCTTCTATTAAGCTTTTGAAGAAAATGGTGGCCTCCTATTCTTCTCAGGTAGTCTGATCTGAGCTGAAAACTCTGGGTCTTTCTTAGAATGTAGGCAGACTCCCCTTTATGTCTAAAGGCACAGCAACTCACAGACAAATCGTAACTCCAAAAAAAAAAGGTACACAGTTTAACCATATCAAACTGTCAAGACACCAAACTTTGTCCAGATCTACAGATCCTGGACTGCACTGCTGTAAATGTATGTATAATCGTGACATTTCAAATTTTAGAGCAGTGTCAATCCAGAGTGATCAAAACAAATCTGATGGCAAAATTGCATAGAAGACCATCAAGCTCAGTGAGCCTAATCAGTAATACATTATGCACAAGAAGCAACAACCGCAGTCCAGTAACACCACTGAGAGAACAATCATTACAAACTGACCCTTACAGTTCTAAGTTTTGGAATTTCTATTTGTCTTTGTGTCGAAACAATAATTAAGTAAATCTGTGCCTGCTGGGGGCAGACTAGAAAGGTGGGTGGGAAGCTTGGGCTACTGCTAGAAATAAGGACATACTAATGATGGGATTAGTGTTTGAACGGTTAATGCCTGAAACAACTGTTATCATGAACAACATGGTTAATCATGGTATTATAATAAAAAAATCTAAAAAAGAATACACAGTGGAGGAAAAAGCAATTAAAAAAATCAGTGTTTCACACATTTATTCTGAGATCCCATGGCCAGTCATTTAAGAGTTTTTAGTTACATTTCATTCTATTAAATACAAGTTTTTTTCATACTTCCAAAAAGCTGGATTAATAGTTATTTAAATATCAACTTGATATTTAAATCACTATGATGTATCATGGATATTACTTAATGATGCTTTACCAACAAGGATGCTAACTTGAATTTGGTGGTTGCCTGACTTATCTATTATTTAATGATTACATATATTTACACTCCTAATTCAAAATGAAGATACTTTCTTATTTCCTCCCTAAGAATTATCAAACCAGAGATTAGAAATAACTTTCCTATTTCCTAGAAGTCAGCAAAGTAAGAGAAAAATGTAGGATTCTATTGTCTTTAATTCAACAGCAACAAATTTGCTTTTCAAACCAGGTATAAATTGGAGTAAGTTATCCAGATTTGGCAAGACATTAGTTTCTTGCAAAAATTTTGTAAATAGAGATATTACCCTAGAAAACAAAACTTATCCATCAAAATAAAGCTAAAACACTGTCATGCACAAGATTGATATTTAAATGTCCCTTTTTAGAGTAGTAAAATGATTCTTATTTTGATGTAATGTAAAAGCAAAAAAAAAATTAAATAATACTTGTCTTTCAATGAAGCTAGTTCTTTTGACAATTTTTATCACTAATGTGAACATAGATTCCTGTCATTTATTTATTTGAAAATACTCCTTAATTATTTCCAATTCAATATCTATGGAATAGCATTCATAATTCAGTTTGAAGGCAGATGAGTTTACCACACAGATTTCCAAATATGCATAGATATGACAGCTTTTAAAATTAAAAATAGATATAAACTGCCAAAGGTAACTTACAATCACTACATGGCATTATTATCTTCTTGCATTTAAATTCTGTCAGGATGACTTTTAGAAGACCATTAATTTGGGGGGGTATTGGGTACCTAACACTATTCTTTCCTGTATGCCTGACTGTGCTCAGGGGCCACATGTTTTGGCCCCCTTGTTCAAATACAACTCAGCTGCTTGTCAGGAAAGAGCTTTGTCCATTGTACAATCTCTCTGGTCCCATTTAAAACATACTTGAAACAAGACATAAGGTAGATACAAAATACTGAATGAATAAGCATATTGGAGAGACATACTGGATTTTATATTATTTTGGGGAACAATTTTGTGTATATTGGTTGAGCCATTAGAAAAGTGACTCTAATTATTTTTTTGCTTTTATTGGGGCCACATTCAGTGACACTCAGAGGTTACTCCTGGCTATAGGGTAACGATAGAAATTGCTCCTGACTTAGGGGACCGTATGGGATGCCAGGGGATTGAACCTAGGTTAGCGCGTGCAAGGCAAAAACCCTACTGCTTGTGCCACAGCTCTGGCCTCTATATCTAATTTTTAACTTAAAAACCATCAATTTCATATAGTTTAACTCAATGAATTAGAAGTTGACAATTATTTATTAGCAATGTCCAATGTTACATTTGCAATATATTACACTTTATAAATAAAAATATGCTAAAACACATTTTCAAGTCATGTCTTTTTATTATATAAAATTAAACATTTTATTGGGCCAGAGGAAAAGTACAGGGGAAAGGTGCTTGTTTTGCATGCAGCCAATCCTGGTTTGATCTCCAGGACTGCATATAATCCCCTTGAACACAGCCAGGAATGAGACCTGTATAAAAAGATAGGCGTAAGCCCTGAGCACCACTGGGATTAGCCAAACAAACAAGCAAAAACTAAATATTTTACAAGTTATAATTGGATATTATTATAAAAATAAGCTATTATGTTTATGCTTATATATCATACATATTTAAGATATATCATAAATAAGCTACATACAACCTTCAGAAGTAAAAACCAGTCATTTTCCCATCACATATTTATGCCTTACTTTGCATATGGAAAAGTCAGAAGATCCTCTGAAATACATTCCGTGGGGATGCTGCTCTATGAAACTTTGTTTGTTGAGGAGAACAAGATAATTACAGGTGGCCAAATGTTAAAGAAAGCCAAATAAAAAAGTCAAAAGAGAACGGCATAAATTTTAACTGATGATATTCAGAAGTCTTATAGGTTCACAACAAAAATAAGGTTGGAATATGCCAGGAGTGAAAAACTGCAGCATGGAAACATATACTAGCCATTTGAAGACTCTCCAGTATGACTTGGGAACATTATGAAAATAGAGAACAAGTGCAAAAGTCTAGAAACCCTTCAATTTAAACAAACAGCTTGTTCTGTCATCTAAAATAAGAATGGAAATATTTCTTTTTCAACATACCATATCAAGCCCTCAGAAATTATCCAGAAAGCCAATGATGCTGAATTTTAAAAATATGAAGCAATGATATTGCTTCATCAAGATATTTACATTTTAATGTTGAGAGTAGATAAATTTTATAAAGAGACTTCAGATAGTGCAGTGAATGGGATGGGGAGAAGAGACAGGGTTACTATTTTCCTTCTTTTTGGTCACACGTGGGTGTGATCAGTGGTTCTCTAGGCTCTGCACTCGAGAATCACTCCTGGCAGTGGTTGGGCCACCATATGGGATTCTAGGGATTGAATTTGGCTTGGCTACATGCAAAGCAAGTTCCCTACCTGCTGTTCTGTCTGTCTGATCCCCAAGCTGCTATTTTCATAGGAAAGTAGTATAGAATTTAATAAGGTAGGAGAATCTGAACTGAGATTTGAATGATGTGAGATAGAAAGCCATAAAAGTACATAGGAGAAAAGATGTTTAGGCAAAGACAGAGTAAATGCGAAGACCATGATAAAGTAACACTGTATTTGGAATGTTCAGGGGATAGCAAAGAAGCCAATGTAGGCAGAGTGTAATGAAAGAACAAAAGTATTTTAGAAGATAAGATCAGAAGTCAGCCAGAGGTGAATTATGTATAAACCTGTAGAGACACAGTTAAAGGACTCTGGATTTTGTTCCAAGCATGACAGAAACTTATTGGAAAGTTTTGAACATGAGTGTAAGAACATCTATCTGATTTACCTTTTTTTTTTTAAACTCCTCTCCCCTCAGTTTGCTTTAGGGTTGGTAGTGCTTAAAGCTAACTCCTGGCACTGAGCTCAAGGACCATATCTGGAGATCCTTTGGAACCATATGGTATGCTAAAAACTGAACCCAGGTTGGCCACATGTGAGGCAAATGCACTACCTGTTGTATAATATTGCTTTAGCTCCATGACTTGCCCCCTTTAAAAAAGACAATTCTAGCTTCAAGTCCTAGTATAATATTCTCACATAAATTCCAGTTTTGAAGTTGAATGTAACTGCCAAATTGGATGAATTTTCACACTATTCCTAAATTTGTCCCCTATATGAATTATCTACGTTATTAAGGATACAACCATTCACCAATTTGCCCAAATAATGTAATCATCATTGTCATCAATTCTGCCTTCTGACTAAATATCATGTATTCATTCTACCTAAGTAGCTTAGCTATCACTTTTACTTTTATAACTGTTACAATATGGAAGATACATGCTTAACTATGCATTAATTCAAAAATATACTTAAACTTGCCTGTAAGACTTAACCCCTCTTTGATGAGTTCTTTAAACTGAGGAAAATGTATGTGAATTTTCTAAACTGCATTTTCTTTAAGTCTTTTAATAGCTCCATTTATCCCGTTTTTTGGAGGGGAAGGGGAGGGTTCACACCCAGTGGTGATTAGGGATTATTCCTGGCTCTGCATTCAGAAATCATTCCTGGTGGTGCTTGGGGGACCATATGGGATGTTGGGGATAAAACTTAGGTTGGCTGCATGCAAGGCAAGTACCTTATCTGCTGGACCCCCCCCCTTATTTATCTGTTTCTGTTTCTTTGTTTTCCTTTTGGGCCACACCTGCTCAAGTGTTACCCCTGGCTCTGTGCTCAGAAATTATTTCTGGCAGCCTCAGGGGACCATATGGGATGCCAGGGATCAAACCGAGGCCTGGCGAGTGCAAGGCAAATGTCCTATCTGCTGTACTATGACTCCAGTTATCTCTTAAGACAGAATCTTAACTATGTAATTCTGTTCATGGTGCTTTATAATCTAGTTTGTCATTCACTTAAGCTGCACATCGCACTATACCTATCTGCTTAAAATGAACCCCACCACCAAAACCTCCAAATGATTACATAAAGAAGCTATGGAAGAGAAGATGAAGTCATGCAATTTGCTATGTAGATAAAGCAGGGAAGAATCATGCTGAGTGAAGTTAGTCAGAAGAAGGACTGATACAGACTATCTCTCATATATGGGATATAAATAAACACAGAAACCAAGAACTAGTTTTTAGTAAAAAGCTTACCATAGGTGAGGAAACTCAGGGTGGGGAGCAGGATATTGGGGACACTGGGACAAGAATGAGGGAAATGGATACTTGGTAAGGGATTGTTATGAAAAAACCCTATCATTAACAGTAGTATAAACCGAGACCAGGCCAGAGTGATAGTACAGCACAGCAGTAGGGCATTTGCCTTCCGTGAAGCCAACACATGATGACCTCATATGGTCCCTGAGCCTGCCAGGAGCAATTTCTGAGAGTGCAGAGCCAGGAGTAACCCCTGAGAACTGCTGGGTTTATCGCAAAACAAACAAACAAACAAAAATAACCCCACTAGTATAAACAATTTTAATTTAAAATAACTAATTTCAAGACTCAGCAAAAGTATACTCGTTAGTGGAGATAAAGGGAACTGGAAAAATGGGATTTTTTTAGGTGATGAAATGGCACGGGAACTTCAACTTTGGTGATCAGTACGGTAAGTCTTAAACACATACACAACATACACAAGTATAAAGTTAAAATTCTTTAGAATTAAAAGCCAATAATAAGTTAATAAAATATTTTGAGTATGTTATATAATCTAATAATTTTCAAACACTTAATATTGTTTATAATATAAACTGGGAGACAGTACATGGTGCTATCAAACCTGACCTAAGTTTGATTCTTGGTTATCACTTGGCTCTCTGAGCATTGCATGGTGCTGCCCAGGAGGCCCAGAACAGCACTGCCTCCACAGGTCCTTTTAACCACAAAATTGCTTGGCTGAATATCACTAGTGCCCATGGTGCCCCACCCCTGTCTATCCTGAGCACTACAGATAAAATAAAAATGACTGGAAAAAAGTCTTATGTCTTTCTTTTCAATATCTACACAAATTTCATTTGAATACATGAATAAAGTACATAACTCCAACAACAAATTTTGTTTCCTGCTTTCTCATTTCAAAATTTTCCTTACACTGAAAAAGAAACGAAATATGAAATATTGAATATTAATATGCTGAAATTATTTAATATCTGTTAAATTAGCAAAAGACATTCATTTATAAGGACAGAAGCCTTAAAATAATATATTGAGAACAAAGATGAACTTTACAATAAACCTACTATTCTTTTTCTTTTCTTTCCTTTTTTTTTGGAGGGGTTTGAATCACACCCGGTGACACTTGGGGGTTACTCCTGGCAGGCACAGGGACTATATGGGATGCCAGGATTCTAACCACTATCTATCTTGGATTGGCGGTGTGCAAGGCAAATGTCCTACTACTGTGCTATCTCTCCAGCCCATAAATCTACTTGTCGAAGGCATTTTGAAATTGTAAAGCTATAGATATTAAATTAAAAAGTACATTCATGATAATCTGATTTGCACAACATTCCTTTTGCACATTTTATCTCAGAACAAAGACACAAAGCCAATACTATTCTTGTTCCCAATAACACTGATTTTCAATAAGGAATTATAAGTCCATATTAAATTCCCCAACAGTCCATAGGTTTTGTTCAAACCAACATTAAGGCACTAATGTCCTGCCTTTTTGGTGGTAATTTCCTAAACACATGTATATAATGATGGAAAATTCAACAGACTACTTTTTAACTAAAATTTCTGTTTAAAGTAATTTTATATTCAGATAAATGATATTGATAGTTCCTCTGTATCCTTTATTCATATAAATTTATTGACTTTGATAAGTGAACATTAATATCTTGCTTTAAAAGCCAATTGTTCTTAATTTGTCTGATTGCTTATACTTTTTGGGGGGTTTAGGGGAAAAGTACACATGTTGTAATCAGGGCTTACTCTTGGTTCTTACTTACAGATTACTCCTGAAAGTGCTCAGGGAGACCATATGGGATGCAGGGGATTTGAATCCAGTTCAGCTAAATGTAAGGTAAGTGCCTTACTCACTGTATTAATGCTCTGGCCTGATTGCTGACAATACTTCCACAACATATTTTTTAAACAGAAAAAATATCAAAAGTCATAAAAAGTAAAAAAAAAAAAAAAAAGAAAAAAAGAAAGCACTACTACATAAGAGACTAAGGAGAGTATATATATTTGTTTACAGTGTAAGAACTTAAGGAAGACAAAGCACCATCTTGTTCAATCTTAGCTATGAACATGCTTGTGAGATAACTCAAATTTTTCCCTCTTGTGTGCATGTTGAAAATGACTATTAACGTAAAATTATCTATGTGGGGTATAAACGGTCATGTGGATGAAATTCACACATACAGAATCTGCAATGAAAACTGACTATATGTAAAATTTATTATTGTACTTACCTTTGAAGATCCATTTGAGTACATCTGTATCATGTTCTCTGCACCTTGTTTTACTTTAAGTTCTATATCCAATTGTTTTTGTAAGGCCATCAATCTATTATTGCTAGTGGCACAACGAGGGTCACTACTTGGCGTATCTGGAGTCCTTGGGCAATCTGTAAATAGTATATTAAGTTGTTTACCAGGACCAATTGCTATTAAACAGGGGAAGTTAAAATGAATTAGAGTATTTGAAATGATTTCAAGGCACATAAACAAAATAAAAACCTTAGAAAATAAAAACATTTAAGTTAAGAAAATATAAAGGTCGAATTATTATTCAAGGTAATAATCTAAAGTTGAATTAGATCACCATGTAAAATGTTCTCTGATACTATTATTTTTAAGTTAAAATAATTTGAGTAAACAAATCAGTGATTAAAACTAAATTTATTAGGGAGTATGCAAATATTTAATGCAATTTTTTTTCTTACTAATGCGATTTTTTATTGCGAATATTCCGTAAGCGAAATCCCTTATGAGGCCCTGCCTCACCCCAACTTTGCCTCCTGTGGCTCCCAGGTAAATTGAGTTTGAGACCCCTGCCCTAATACCTTCACTGTTTAGAAATAGAGATATTTGGGCTGGAGAGATAGCATGGAGGTAAGCGTTTGCCTTGCATGCATAAGGTTAGTGGTTCGAATCCCGGCATCCCATATGGTCTGCGTCTGCCAGGAGAGATTTCTGAGCATAGAGCCAGGAGTAACCCCTGAGTGCTATCGGATGTGACCCAAAAAACCAAAAACAAACAAACAAAAAGAAATAGAGATATTCAACTTTATAGAAATGTCATTAAGGCAATTCTTTGTAAACAGAACTAACTTTCTGGAACCTGAAACCTACTGTTTTTTTCCAATTAAGAAACAAAACAGAAATGTTGTTAGAACAGTTCTCATAATTCTATCACATAATTAAAAAATTCATGTTAAAGTTTATTGTTTAGTTTTTATGCATTCTAAGTCTTCTGAGAGAAACAAACAAAATCTTCTTTAAAAATAGACATTTATTTTTTCAACTATAGGAACAAAAATAGAAATAAGAGGGAATTAATATAGGTAGTAATACAGGTTGATGACTTTGATTAATACAGATATTATAATTTATGCCAATAACTTTAAGAACACGAAATTATTACACCAAAATAACTAAGAATATGTAATATTACAAAATTCAAAGTATTGTAAAGTGCAATCAGAAGTTAACTGTACTCTTAAATACCAGACCAACTTAACAGTCCATGTTGATTTCCCTTCTCTCTAACCTAAAACAAGGGGTAAATTAAATGGAAAAACTAAATAAGATTTCTCAGTCTACTTGTAATAAGGGACCAGAAAAAAAGCGGATCATAATGGCATGTGATCCAAATCCAGGGAAAGATACAACTAAATATTTGTGGCCTTGTGCTTCTGAGAATGTTTTCATTTTCTGATTAAAGGGTGGGGGTACTGTGGAGTAAAGCTTGGATTTTATTAAAAGGCCTGGGGGAGGGGAGGGATCCACAAAGAGAGCAACAAAATTAGAAAAAAACTATTAAAAACAAGTATCTAGAAAGATGTTTTATATGTAGTGGCTGTTTTTTTTGTTGTTGTTGGATTGCCTTTGGCTTGAGATGGCAGGATAGGGGGAGGGAGAATGAATATTGTTTGGGGAGCAAAGAGGGGGTGAGCTATATCTGGCTTAGTCCTGGCTCTCTATACTCAGGGTTCACTCCTAATAGAGTTCAGGGGATCACTAATATGTGGTATTGGGGACACTTACCCACTGTATTATGTCTGGCCAGAGATGGAAAATAGATATCCTTTTAGAATTTCTATTGCTCATGCCTGCATGTGGCCAGCTACATAGACTCATTCTATTCTTAAGAGAGGTAAACCAACATGTAGCTGAAAATGGCAATCTTGGAAAGAAAGGGCAAGCCAAGTCCCAGTCCTACTGAAACCACAGCAACTATACCTATCACCTATCACCACCCTCAAACACTGCTTCATCAGCGACCCACTTAACCACTGATCTCTGCAAAAATGCCAACCCAACCAGAAGTCCAGGTATGCCAGTATTTAGGCTTAATCACCAGGACTTTTCTGGAGTGAGGGTGGGGTACCCTGCCTTCTTATACTTTGCCTTCTCATACTTCCAGCAGCTCTGGTAGCTAAAACCATACCCCACAAAAGCTGTAATATCAGCTATACAGCTTGAAATTTCTGTGCTGAATGGCCGGATATGGCTAAATGAAACTCCCAGTATTTTTTAATATTTTGATCTCAGGAACACACCAATATAGACATCAACATGAGTTCAAAGCCAAATAGAAACAAAAACAAAACAAATAACATAAATCAACTATCAATAAATCATTAGCAAATAATAAATCATTTAGCAAAGTCATTCTAACAATGCCTTAGTGACCTCATTATAAGATACATTTTCACAAATTTTCTCATTATTGTACTTATTTTTTTAATATTTCATTACTACTTATCTGTACACAAGCAATGTAAAATATATTATTTCAGGCCTGCCAATGGGGGTCAGTTGGGCATCAGTGAAAATCCATGGACCATGGTGAAGAAATTTTACATTGGTGGTATTGGTCTTGGAACAAATGTATTACGAGCACCTATGTAATACATGGTTTTTAAATTCCAACCACTCTCAATCTTAGTGGGATTGTATGGTAAATCTTAGTGGGACAGTATGCTAAACCATACTATCTCTACAACCACACAAAAAAAATCAGCTTAAATTTTAATTGGCTTTGGGTTGTTAATGTCCCCAGGCATTTTACCAAACAAATCTGAATGCTCTTACAAAGACGACACTCTAAATTCTTTTGGTTTTGGAATCATGCCTTGCGGTGCTCAGGGATTAGTCCTGGCATTGCACTCAGGAATCATTTCAGGTGGGCTAGGGAACCAAATGGGATGCTGGGAATAGAATCTTGGTGGAATGAGTGCAAGACATGCACCCCACTCTGTACTATTATTGCTCCAGCTTCACATATACTAAAACCCTGCTTTAGATACTAAGTTCAGGTGAAAAATATTTTCCATAAATACAGTTACTCTGGAAATGTCAATACATATTAGAAATCACAAAGCTCAGGGGAAAAATAAAGCATGATTGAGAAAAGCTATTTTAATAGAAATTTTGGAAGACACACACAAGCACTCCCCCCCCCCCCGCCGTGGTAGGTAGCATCACATAAAGTAGTGAAATTTTCTTAAGTCCGAATGGTAAATAAAAAACGATATTAATAAATAAAATATATAATAAATAAAAATAATATCTTTTACTTTTTCCTAATAAGGCATAAAATAATATATATGATATTTGATTCCCCTAATTCACAACTGTATAGTGTCTTCCATAAGAGCTGTAGTACCCAAATCCTTAGAGTTCTTAGCCTAAACTGATTCTTGGGTCCTTTGAAGGTTTATAAAATAACTGATTCTAGAGATTTTATTTCCTAGTCTCAAAAAGTGTTGCTGGACATATTAAATCCAAATATGAGCTCTGTGTTTATAACATTTTTTTTCTGAAGTGCAAGGGATGGATGCAGTACATGCAAGGCAAAGTGCTCTGCCATGGTGCCCCTTCTCCATTCCCTTACATTTAAAATTTAAAAAGCTTGGATACCTCAGATACACTGCCAACCTAGAAAAGATACAATTTAATTTATCCTTCTTGTTTTACAAATGAGAAAAAGAATGGAGTTGCAAGTAGTATACAGTTATAAAACTATGCAATGATGCAGCTGGAATGAGATTTCACTTCATATTACTTTTTTGGTGTTTATTATATAACATGCAGGTTCATAATAGTTAAAATTAATAAATAGCACTAATATGTAAGATGTTTGCTTAGAATAAGGCTATCATATATTAAAAAAAGAGGAAAAATTCAGTTAAATCTAAATTAACAAAAATAACAATGCTGAAACAGTTTACTATTTACCTCTTTTACAAATTTTCACATTAAGTCTTGTAAGGTTCAATGACCAATATTTTGATTTTTCATTCAAAATTATAAGCTGATATTTTAACTTTTTCTTTTTGGTGTTTGGGCCACACCCGTTTGACGCTCAGGGGTTACTCTTGGCTATGCACTCAGAAATCGCTCCTGGCTGGGGGGACCATATGGGACTCCAGGGAATCGAACCACAGTCCGTCCTAGGCTAGCGCGTGCGAGGCAGACACCTTATCTCTAGCGCCACCTCACTGGCCCCTATAAACTGATATTTAAAAGCAAATCTTGTCATATGTTATAGTTATGAAAATTATCTGTGTCCCTCAAATTCAACTTTCTTGTTTAAGTAGATAAGCTTATTTTATAACCATGTGAAATGTGCTTGGATTGCAATGAACGTTCATTAATGGATGCTTAATTAATATTAAGATTAGGAACTAAATGAACACTTCTGCTATAAATATACAAATTTTGAAAAATTAAAAACAAAGTTCTATGAACCTTGAATCTATGCTAAAGAGATGATCTTCTTAGAGTTAATTTTAAAAAAATCAATAGTGTTCAATGCAAAAGATAAAATTCTATGACAATCTGACCTAAAAGTAAGTTGAACTACCCTAAATCCTCAGCTGTTATTAATAATAATAAGTTCTTATGAAGGAAAAACAAGTTCTGCAAAAGGAACAAATCTTTTTAAAAAATAATTTCCTTTTTTGAGTACCATGGTTACAAAAATAATCAAAGTTGGGTTTCAGTCAGAGATTGTACAATCCCCGCCTTCACTAGTGCAACTTTCTTGCCACCTGTGTCCCCTATTTCCCTCCTTCCCTACCCCACTGTCTGTCTTCAGGACAGGCATTCTATTTCTCCCTCACTATCATTGTCATGGTAGTTGTCAGTGCAGTTATTTCTCTAAATGTGATCACCACTCTCCATTGTAAGCTTAGAATAAGGGCAAGTCCTTCTGGCACACATCTCTATAGGGAACTAATTTTTAATTTTCCAAAGTAAAATTTAATATATATATAGTAGCTGGAGACAGTATAAGGGGCAGGGTACTTGCTTTGTACATAGTTGACCCAGATTCAATCTCCGGTATTCCAGATGTCCTGGTCCCCAGAGTTCCAATATTAATGATCCCCAACCTCTGAGCCAGAGCCAGCACTGAGTACTGCTGGATGTAGCCACAAACAATAATAAAAATAAATTAATTTTTTTTTTTTTTTTTTTTTTTTTGTGGTTTTTGGGTCACACCCGGCAGTGCTCAGGGGTTATTCCTGGCTCCAGGCTCAGAAATTGCTCCTGGCAGGCACGGGAGGACCATATATGGGACGCCGGGATTCGAACCGATGACCTCCTGCATGAGAGGCAAACGCCTTACCTCCATGCTATCTCTCCGGCCCCAAAAATAAATTAATTTTTTAAAAAAGAATACATTTCATGAGCTGGAAGAGAGCTCAAAAGGATAGAGTACATGTTCTACATGCAATAGGTCTGTTTTCAAACTCTAGCACCATACTGTCCCCTGAACACTGTTAGAAGAGGTTCCAACTAGCTGTGGCCCAAATAAATGAAACATATTTTATATATTTTCTATCCAATGGTTTAAAGCATCACCACTAAAAATAATCAATATTTAAAGTTTTATTACCAAATTTATCAAATGTTTAGAGTACCATGACAAATGTAACTTTGGTTTTCTTTATAAGAATATGAGATTTTTCAGGGCTGGCGCAATAGCACACTGGTAGGACATTTGCCTTGCACACGGCTATTCCCTGGTCCCATATGGATCCCCAAGCAAGGAGCGATTTCTGAGCGCATAGCTAAGAGAAACCCCTGAGAGTCACTGGGTGTGGCCCAAAAACAAAACAAAACAAAAAAGAATGAAAAGAAAAGAAAGAAAAAGATTATAAGAGTTTAAGGGCCAGTCTACAGCAGGTAGGACATTTGTTTTGCACACAGTAGACTTAGGTTAGGTTCCTGGTATCCACATATTGTCCCCTGAGTAATGACTGCTAGGAGTGACTCCTGAGTGCAGAGCCAGAAGTAACATCTGAGCATTGCTAGTATGACCCCAAAACAAACAAAAAGCTAGCTGTTTTACTTTATTTTTAAAAAATATAAATAAAAAATATAAATATAAGATTTCTATTTACTGAGCTTTTAAAAAAAGTATATTTTTAACTAAATACCTGCTATATTCCAGGTTTTGTGATAAATCTTGGAAATAGGTAATTAAAAACATGTCTTTGTCCACAAAGGGCAATAATCAAATTGGTTTTTAAAGGAGAAAAGAAATTAGATGATAGGATTTAGAGGTGATTTCTTGATATAAAATTCTGGGAAAGATAAATCTAATTCAAAGTAATGAAGGTAAACTAATGGTCACCTAGAGCCAGGAATGGAAAGTGGGGACTGATTGGAAAATGTATATAAAAGACAAGCACTTTGCTAATAAATGTTCAGGACCATTGGCTACACTCAATGGTAACCTAGGTATATATATCTGTTAAAAATCATCATCATACACTTAACTGAGCACATTTTATCAAATGCAATTCATTTTTCTTTTTTTCTTTTTTTTTTTTTTTGGTCTTTGGGCCACACCCGGCGGTGCTCAGGGGACCATATGGGACACCGGGATTCGAACCAACCACCTTTGGTCCTGGATCGGCTGCTTGCAAGGCAAACGCCGCTGTGCTATCTCTCCGGGCCCGCAATTCATTTTTCAGCAGAGCTAATTTTTTAAGAGAAAGTAGGGAAACCAAATGAACTTCTTTTTGTTGGAAAAAATAACTATCTTACAATTACAAGATAGCTAACAGTATTCTGTAAGGAGAAAAATACTTTCTCTATATAAAAAGAGCTTAAAGCTCCAGAGCAACTTCTTATTTTAGACCTCTCCTAAAGATGTAATGGGTAAAAAATGTAGAACTTGGCAGCGGTCCAACAGAACAGGCTATTTCTAAGTTTATATGATATTGCTAAACATAGTATTTTCATAATACAAGTTTCTATTTATAATACAATTATAGAACGTGTGGATCAGAGATACCGGGTACTGAAATTTCCTTTAACTATCTTTGTGATTCAGGACATTAATTTATATCCCTGAGATTATGCTATAATTTCTCTCATTTTATTTATTTATTTATTTTTGTTTTGGGATCACACCAGGTGACGCTCATGGGTTACTCCTGCCCTGCACTCAGAAATCGTTCTTGGTAGGCTCGGGGGAGGGGTGGGGACCATATGTGATGCTGGGATTAGAACCACTGTCAGTCCTGGATTGGCTACATGCAAGGCAAATGCCCTACCACTGTGCTATCTCTTCAGCCCAATTTCTTTCATTTTAATGATTCACGTATTCTTAGAAGGCTGAAATCTTTAGAGTATCCAAATAAAATCACTTAAATCCCAAATGTTGAAATGATGAATTCAAAACAAATTCTATCAAGTACATAAAATATTAGAAGTATATGATGCAACTTTTGAGATAGGTAAGTTGAGGTTCTCAGTCAAGTTTATATATTTTCTTAAAACATCTAATTTTACTTATATGTTATGTGTGACTGGCTAGTTGTATAGGTCCTTCTATGTTTCTGTGGTGCTATATATATGTCACTTTATATATACATTTTTCTTTGTAAGTGATGAAAAACAGAATTAGAAAGATCAAGCGTTTCAGATAAAATATTTTTGAAAAGACAGAACTAGTATATGAAATGTTTCATTAACTTAAGAAAAAGAGTTTAGAAGGAATGGGCCTTGGGAGATAGTAGTATAGTAGGCAGGGAACTGGCTTTGCATGCACCCAACTGGAACTTAATTCCTGACACCCCATTTGGTGCCCTGAACCCTGCCAGGAGTGATCCCTGAGTGCTGAACTAGAAATAAGCCCTGAATATTGCTAGTGAACCCTGCCAGGAGTGATCCCTGAGTGCTGAACTAGAAAAAAAACCCCTGAATATTGCTAGTGGTGGCCCCAAAACAAAAAAGAAAATCAAAGGAATGTATAAGAGGAAAGAAAGATAATGCTATAAATTATTCTTATAAATAACATAAAGTTTATAAAAGCAAAAATTTATAGTATTACTTTTTTTTTTTTTTTTTGGTTTGGTTTGGTTTGGTTTCTGGGCCACACTAATTGAGGCTCAGGGGTTACTCCTGACTATGACCTCAGAAATCGCTCCTGGTTTGGGGGAGCATATGGGATGCTGGGAATTGAACCAAGGTTTGTCCTGGGTCAGTTGTGTGCAAGGCAAACGTCCTACTATTGGAGACAGTCTAAAGTGAAGAGAGGTAGGTTTTCTATTATTTTTCTCCCTACCATTAGAAAAATTTTCACTGTGAATATTTCCTAATTCAGGTGTTTAAAGTATGCTCTTAAGCTGGAAGTTATGGTCTACATTTCCATTATTTTCTATGTTTAAGAAAACAAAAGAGCAACATCTAAAATTTTCTTTTTTAAGGATCAGAAATTTAGTATAGTGGTAGTGCATTTGCATTACACACAGCTGACCTGGGCTCGATTCCCAGCATCCTAAATAGTCCTCCAAGCATTTGGTCACCAGAAGCAATCCCTGAATGTAGAACTAAAAGTAAGCCCTAAGTACTGCTGGGTATGGTAATAAACCAAAACAAACAAAAATTTAATTAAATAAATATAATTTCTTTTCTATTTAAACTACTGGTTTAGTTATTAATTTGGTAGCTTAGTGCACAAAGAATAAAGGTAATGATGCTTAAAGTAATTATTAAAAATAATGAAAAAAGAAAATACAGTACATCACAAAAACTAAAGGTTAGAGGTTTGATTATTTATATTTGCAAATAAATTTATCTTTTACTTTAGTTTAAAATGCATTTTAAACTTTAAAAAGTCATTGACAAACTCATGCTGCTGATCATGAGATAAAATCCAACAAGAGTATGTGGTTGATTCAATATAAAATAATAATGAAAATAATTAACAAATATACTGCTAACAGAGGGTAAGTAGATAGCACAATTATTGATCTCTTAAGTAAATGCTTCAATATTTAGATTCATCATCTCCTTCCTTCTGAATATAAACTAAGCCTTATATGTAAGAGGATTTACAGAACCTGTGATTTCTCAAAAGTTAAAAAACTTTGCATGTCACAAAGTCTTTTCTTTTTAAAAAAAATAATACATTTCTTATTATTATGCCATGTGAACAGTAAATAAAATACATATATACCTGTGACATCTTCAGGATCTGATACAACAATATGTGCATTTAGTTCCTGTAGTTTGTGGTGCAATTCTTCTAATTTTTTATTTGATTTTTTCAAAATGTTGTCCACATAAGCCAAACTTTTTTTATCTGTTGTGACTTTCCTCAAATTTTCAGCTCCTTCTTTAATTTTCAGTTCTTTCCTTATTTCTCTTTTGATTCGATCCTTGATATCATCTAATTTCTGTTGCACCATTGTATCTGAAAAGTTTTGAACAGCATTCACGTTCTCAGAAAATGGAAAGCTTCGGGAATCTCCCTAGAAGGGAAAAAACAACAAGAACATATAAATATGGGAACTTAGGAAAGTTATCTACTCAGTAGAATGTGCAGCTTAAAAATAAAATAACAGCAATTCTTCTTCTTTTTTTTTTTGTTTTTTCGGGCCACACCTGTTTGATGCTCAGGGGTTACTCCTGGCTAAGCGCTCAGAAATTGCCCCTGGCTTAGGGGGACCATATGGGATGCCATGGGATCTCGTGATCTTTCCTTGGCTAGCGCTTGTAAGGCAGACACCTTATCTCTAGCGCCACCTCGCCGGCCCCAATTCTTTTTAAATTTCAGTTAATTATATCAAACTCACCTTCCTTCTAATAAGCTATTTGTTCTTTATATAACCAAGCAAAAATCCTAAATGTAAAAATCCAAAACATTAAATAGCGTTTGGCAATGCATAAACACTACTCCACACAAAGATTTTTTTGAAGTTTTGTATAAAGATACTAGATTCTTGATATCCTATGAATGTAATTTGAATCCGAATACTAGCACCGTGTATCTTGAACAAGTTAACACCTTGGACCTTTCAAACACTAAATGGTCAGTAAAATCTAGTATCATTAGTCCTTTTCAGAGATACTGTGTATTCAAAAGACTGTAAAGCTCCGATTAAGATTTCTTGTTTCAGATCTCTAATTTCAGAGATCTGACTTTGACAACTGCGACAGAGTATATCTTCTGAAAACATAATGAAAAACTATCCTAAGCTTTGTCCTAGGATCTGTGCAAAAACGAAGACCACCAGTTACAGAAGACTGATTATAAAATTGTGATGGCACAGAACTGCTAGAACCATAAGGAAAGATGCTATCCTAGGCTTATTTCTATGACTTGTACAAATACCAAGATCTCAAGTTAGAAGTCTGGTTCTATCAGGCCTATCAACTGAGTAGAAAGTTTCCTGGCACCATAAAAAGTCCTTGGGGTGTGAAAAGGAGCGTGTATGGAACCTGTAGTTATTCCCATGAAAGTATGTTTCAAGCACGGAGAAACCCTGTATCTTTAGGCCAAGTGGATTACCTTTCTAATTTTCCCAATATTTACTGTGCCTATGCAAAAACAAAAACAAAAAAACATTGCCACACCAGCCCTCCTTCCTTCTTTTCGTTTCTTTCGTTCTCATGGTTATTGTTTGGTTATTGTATTTGTTGCTGTGGTGCTTTTTTTGATCTTTTGTTTGATTTTTGTTTCTTTTTAATTTTTTTGTTATGTTTTTCTCTTTTTTTTTTTTGATTCTTTTTTTTTTTTTCTTTTTTTTTATGTTTTCTTCTTTTTTCCCCCTTTCTTCTTTTTAAATTGTTATTTATAATCTCTAGACAAATTCCCCCCTGGATTTTTGTTTGTTGTTTTTTTCTTTTTCTTTTCTTTTTTTTTCAAACAGAACCACATAACTGAATCATCTTGTTCTACCTCATAAATTGAGGGAGGGAGGGAAAAAGGATGGTACCAGAACCGAACAGTTGTATGAATATTGAATAGAAACAAAAAAGGACGAGACTTAAACACCAAACCCAAAGTCAATGACAACAGAATCAAAAGCCCATCTTCAACAAGCTATACACAGAGAGGACCAGTTATCCTAGCAGTCTGGTGGGCAGAGGAGGGAGATGCTGGAAACTGGGGTGGAGGGAGGACAACACTGGTGGTGGGAATACCCCTGATTCAATGCCACTATGTACCGCAAATATTTCTGTGAAGGATTTGTAAGTTGCATCGGTCACAATAAAAATTATTAAAAAAAAAAAAAGATTTCTCGGTTCAGGAGCTGGAATGTGAGTATAGAGGATAAAGTGTTTTGTATGTGGCTCACCTAGGTTCAGTCCTAGGCATCCCATATGGCTACCTTAGCCCACCAGGAGTGATCTCTGAGAACAGAACTGGGAGTAAGCCCTGTGGTACTGACAAGTATGGTCCGAAAACCAAAAGAAAAAAATTTCTTGATTCACTGCAGTCACTTCAAAAAGCTAAAATTATTATTAAATTCTGTAAGTGTATGCTTTATTCTCTATCAAAAAAAAAAAAACCTTTAAAAACAAATACTGGAAAAAGTAAATTGCAAACTATAGGATCAGTTTTAAATGAATGAATTACATGGGTACACTGGTCTCCCAGCTGAAAATTTAGGGATGACCTCAGTTGGGGGCAGGCTGAACTCCCACTCTGCTGAAGGCCTGGCAGCTATATCCACACCACACAATCACTGCCATGCCAACAGCACAACTTCATTGCTTCATGACTAATCTCTGCAGAGATACCAGGCTGACTAGAACTCCAGGCACACGAGTTTTGGGGCCAAAGACCTGGCGTCTTCTCAGAGTGGGGGCAGGTAGTCTCCCCAACCCTCCTACCCCCATACTCTGAAAGCCCCAACAGCCACATGTATATCCACAGCTATAGCTATTTAAGTCAGCTCCAAAGATCCTCTAGTTTCTGAAGTAGGTGGCGACATACATAACATCTAATATTCCTCATAATGACACCTTAGTAGGAGCACACAAACTTAGATGGGAAAGTAGTACAGAAGCCACCTATGCTCAAGAAACAGAACACAAAATGCTCAACTAGTAAACCTCACACTTAATGACCCCAATTGTGAGATACAACCATTTTCACAAATTTTCTTTTACTGAAGTTCTATTTTTCAATAATTCTATCACTGTTTAGGTTTAACAAATGATATAAAATAATTTTTTTAAATAATTTTGTGCCTGCCAAGGAGGAAGGTGGGAAACTGGGGACAGAAATCAGATGTGCATGTTTTGTATATTCAAGAACCTGAGTAACACAGTAAAGCTCTACCACTGTCACCGATCTATCAGCTAGATAACAGTGGGAGTGGCCCAGACCCTAATAAAGTACTATTTGGAGGCCCATGAGTTTCTTTTGAAATGGACTGAACCAACACTTAGATGAAGTTAAAGATATTTCTATTTCTGTCTTGTTTTTGTTTTCATTTTTGTACCAGCAGATTTCAAGGCTGACTCCTGACTGCATTCAGGGATCATTCCTAGCAATGTTGGGGGACCATATGAGATGCTAGGAATTGAATCCAGGTCTACTGAATGCAAGGAAAGCACTCTACTTTTGCTCCAGCCCCAGATATTTTATTTCTATGTTAATCATACATTTTGTTTTTGTTTTTTGGGCCACACCCGCTGATGCTCTGGGGTTATTCCTGGCTGTGTGCTCAGAAATCACTCATGGCTTGGGGAACCATATGGGATGCCAGGGGATTGAACCGTGGTCTGTCCTAGGTTAGTGCGCACAAGCAGACACCTGACCACTTGTGCCACTGCTCTGGCCCCCTTAATCACATTTTTTAAAAGAAATCACATTAATTACATTTAAAAATTTGTGACTTAACATTGTGTTTTATAAGGCAGAGATTATATATATATAAATTATATATACATATAAGCAATTCTTTTATTATTCTCTACTGATAAATTATTTTGGTTCACTGTGATCTTAGTGCCATAACTAAATTCTACTAATGACCTATAGCCAACCCCCTGTCCAAATCCATTTATTTTTTTTTTTTTTTTTTGGTTTTTGGGCCACACCCGGTAACGCTCAGGGGTTACTCCTGGCTATGTGCTCAGAAGTTGCTCCTGGCTTGGGGGACCATATGGGACACCGGGGGATCGAACCGCGGTCCGTCCAAGGCTAGCGCAGGCAAGGCAGGCACCTTACCTTTTAGTGCCACCGCCCGGCCCCCCCAAATCCATTTATTGAACAACAAACTCTAAACTTTACAGATATAATAATTTTTAAATACTGTAAATTAAAAAAAATCTTACTTCATTATTTAACCAATGTTGCTTGTAACAGTTAGGTATGTCACAACTTTTTGAACACTAAAGTTAGAGAACACTACCTTTCTCATTTCCTGTTCTATAATCTAAAGGGAAAATAGATTGCCCAATACTGAAAAGTTATCTCAATTTGTTTATATGGTATTCAACAAAATGACAATTGTCACAATTTCCCTGATAAATTTCAAATACACTGCAGTCTACTGAGAATTGCTGAGGCTTCAAGAAAGCTTTCTTACATTCTGAGAACCAAAGTATTACATTTTAAAGAATTGTGAGACAAACAAAAACATGTTTTATGAAGATGCCTTCTTTTTGAAGGTCTTTCTCTTGGTCTTTGCTTACTTCAACTACCATTTAATTTTAAGGTGTTCCCTAAATTCTAATCACATCAACATAAAAATGGACAGTGAAAAGGCATATCTCTTGACATGGCTATTACATATATGCAACATCAAGAAGTAATACCTTTCCCTTTTATTCATCTATCATTTCCTAGCTCCGTCTCTGCTTGGTTAAATTTCATCTTTTTTAAATCTATACATGCTCTTCAATAAAATGCATTTTCTGTGTATCCTGACAATATAGATCTTACACAATGGTATAATTTAATAGCCACAATAATTGAAAAATTGAGGACAGAGATTATGTTCAGCAGATTAGCTTTTTGTTTTAATGATTTTTCTTTATGTATTTAATATTGTTAGAATTCAGGAAAACCAGGTACTGATGAGAAAATATTATTTTTTTCTTTCTAATAAAGAGTCTACATACTTTAGGAAGGTACAAAAGCAAAACTGATATTCAATCACAGGGAGTGTGGGGGAGGGGAGAAAGTTAGGGTAGAATCATGTATCTGGACCTGGTTCAAATCCTAGCACTATATGCCTTCTCAAGCACCACCAGAGTGACTCTGTTGGTCCTTGGTATCACCTAGCATCGCTAGGTGAAGTGGCACCTAGACCTCTTGCATAATATTGGGACACATCGAGCACAAACAAAACTTCAAACTCGAGACAATGTTCAGCATCCTTTGCTTGTCATCTACACATAAAATAAACACATATTTTAAAATGTCATGATTAATCATATTCTTAAAAATTTTAAATGCACTTAAAATTGTTATCACCCACATCCTTATGAATGTGCCATTTAATCATGTAGATCAGGGGTCTCAAACTCGTGGCCCGCGTACAACATTTTGTGGCCTGCAGCTGGTCTTCAAATAGCGCAGTATTCGCTTACTGAATAATCGCAATAAAAATCGCATTAGTAAGAAAAAAATCGCATTATACATTCGCATACCCCGAGTAGTTCCGTTCGGGGTATGCAAATGTTTAATACGATTTTTTTCTTACTAATGTGATTTTTTATTGCGAATATTTGGTAAGCGAAATCCCTTATGCAGCCCTGCCTCACCCCGACTTTGCCTCCTATGGCCCCAGGTAAATTGAGTTTGAGACCCCTGATGTAGATCAAAATTCAAACACAGGAAACCATTTGAGGAGGCCAGAAAGATAGCACAGCAGTAGGGCATTTGCCTTGCACACAGCCAATCCAGGATGGACGGTGGTTTGAATCTCAGCATCCCATATGGTCCCCCGTGCCTGCCAGGAGTGATTTCTGAGCACAAATCAGAGCGCTGCTGGGTGTGACCCAAAAACCAAAAACCAAAAACCAAAAAAAAAAAAAAAAAAAAATTGAAATAAAAACCATGAGAAATCATATTAAAACAAATAATTTTGGGGTTCAATAGGTCTCTGAATAAAAATAGGAATACAGATTCAGTAACAAACAAAAGGAGGAAATTAGATATTTATTTTTACAAAGGAACCAAGATAAAAAATTTAGGGTAGAGATTAAATAGTAGATTAGGAACCAAACAGAATATAGAGGGGTGAATGCACTTGCCTTGAGTGTGACTGAATCTTACTTGATCCAAGCACTACTGCATATGGCTTCAAAAGTAATGCCCACGGTGATTCCTGAGCACTGCTAGGTATGTCCCAAAATCATATAGTGCATGTGCACACACACCCCAGTTACATGATTGTGCCCTAGATTCCTCCCAGTCCCCAGATCCCATGACTGAATATCAGTTTTTGCCTTTGTGCTTCCTAGAGTATGCATTCTCTGTATAGAAAGGAAAGCAAGATTAGACAAAGGTAATAAATATACTGGTAGAATAAGTGAAGAAAATACTCTGAACTTGTCACACATATTAAAAAATGAGAAATTAGGGGCTGGAGTGGTGTCACAAGTGGTAAGGCGTCTGCCTTGTGTGTGCTAGTCAAGGACAGACTGTGGTTTGAACCCCCGGCGTCCCATATGGTCCCCCAAGCCAGGAGCAATTTCTGAGTGTATAGCCAGGAGTAACCTCTAAGTGTCACCGGATGTGGCTAACACAGGACAGACCAGTTTTCACTTCTCAGCATCCTATATGGTCTCTGAGCCTGTCAAGAGCGATTTCTGAGCACAGAGCCAGGAGTAACCCCTAAGCACCACCAGGTATGGCCCCATAAAAAAATAAAAGAAAGAAAAAAACAACTGATTCTGGGTGATCATGCTTTATCACAGTAGGTATGGCTTCAGCAGGGTGGGGACTTGGCCCACTCTCTCCTCCTGAGATGGCCAGCTTTCTGCTATGATCTTTCACAGCTTGATTTACATCTCACTCTAGAAATAAGTGAGTCTACGAAGCTGGCCCTGTTAATATTGGCAACAGTTACACCCTTTTTTGGAATATATTTTTCTTTAATGAAACCACAAGATTGGAGAACAAAAGACAGATCTATGTGTAGCATGGGCATTAGCTTAGTTTATCTTTAATTGTTCCCAGAATATTAATATTTGAATTTTTTTGTTTGTGGTAATTTAGAGAAAGTCTTGGTTATAAATTAAGATCTTCAAATAAGTGTGAGGGCTGGAGAGATTGCCGGGGTTTAAGGCACTTGCCTTGCATGCTGCTGACCCTTGTCTTATTCCAGGCACATGATGGTCCTTGTGCACAAAGCCATAGTGACCCCTTGCCTCTCCTTGGTGTAGCTCTACACTCTTCTTCAAGTCCCCTTCCATTATGGTAGAAGTACTGAATATCTTAATACTTTGAACCTGCCCTCTGTGTAACTTCCCTTTTACTAAGGAAAGGTCTTATATTTATTTCATGATCCATCATTTGCAGGCAAAAAGCCTTTTTTCTTCTGTTATTGTCATTTATCTTATTTGCAACTTAGAGTAACCTTCCAATATTTTATTTTATTCTTAAATTTTGAGAAATATTTTTCCACTGATCTCATCATACATAGGAAATGGGCCAGCTACACAGATTCACTCTTTTCTTAAAAGATATGTAAATCAAGTCATGAAAGATCATGGGTACACCAGCCCACAAAGCAGAAACCTGGCCATCTCAGGAGATGGTGGGTCAACCTTTGTCCTGCCAAATTCACACCTGCTGCCTCTATCACCCAGAATTACTGTTTGGTCTAATAGCCCTACTCATCACCCCTTCTGTCACCCGATTCCACTTGGGAACATCAATCTGATAAAATTTCAGGTACACTGGTTTAAGGACTGATATGACAAGGGCTTTTTGGAGCAGGTGTGGGGTATTCCCTTTTGTCCCATATCTACCTTCTTCCAGGAGGCATGGCAGCCAAGTATGTACCCTAAAAGTTGCAGTATCAGTAATAGTGCTTTGAATTTCAGGATAATTTCATTTGTTTGATGTGTCATCTCTATCAAAACACATCAATTTAACAGAATGAATAGCTAATAACAAGAATTTACTAAACCTTCTGCCATTGTATTAATGACTTCATTGACGATACAATAATTTTCACAAATGTGCTTGTTGCTATACTTTTTCTTTTGTTTTAAAAAAGTTTCTTCTGGGGCCAGAGAAATAGCACAATGTAGGGCATTTGCCTTATACATGGCCAAGCCAGGACAGTTCGATTCAGTGGTTCGAATCCTGGCATCCCATATGGTCCCCCATGTCTGCCAGGAGCGATTTCTGAGCACAGTACTTAGAGTAACCCATTAGTGCCGTCGTGTGTGACAAAAAAAAACCTCCAAAAACAAAAAAAAAAACAAAAAAAAAAAAAACCTCACAAATAACCCCCAAGAAAACTTTCTTCTCTTCCTTTTTCTTTTTTATTTCTATTTTTCCCCAATAACTTTTGTTTTCACTTATCTGGAAAGATGATATGTGTTATTGTTAACTATGTCAACTATGTAATACATTTTCTTTAAGTAAAGTAAAAATATAATAAAAAAAAGTTTGCCATTACCACGTAGGCAAGATTTTTCTAAGTCTTTTGCTGGCAGGAGTTGAAAATATGTACCAAAAAAATCTAAAAAGAATGGTTCTTTTGACCCAGTAATTCTATTCTATAAATAAAATCTTATATATTTTTTTTTACTGTGTAACCTTCAAATAATAGAGCTTTACACTAATTTATAGAAAAAAGAAAGTTCAGGATGCTAGGGTAACAACAGAGTTTAAAATAGTCTAGGGGAATAAGGAAAGGTTTCTTTTTTTTTTTTCTTTGTTTTTCTCTTTAGTCCCCCACTACCACAAATTATGCAGTCGAGTTTCCCACATTTGGGGAAATCTCAGGGGTCAGCACATCCGGAGTGCAATGGATAATTCTCACCCTGGGGAAACCACCTTCGTGTTCATGGTATCTTCCCTGCCAGGTAAGTATAGGAAAGGCTTCTCATTTGTGTTCTTTATACAGAAGGATGTCTAACTCAATATACTGTTGCCATGTATACAGTTTTGTTTGGTAATGTTTAAAGTAAGAATGATTAAAAAAAATCTGGGAAGATTAAATATCGGCAAATATCTCTGGATAAAAAAAATAAGAGGGAGGAGTCAGAAAGATAGTACAGTGGGTAAGGAGATTGCCTTACAGGCAGTTGGCGTTGGTTCGATCCTTGGCATCCCTATGGTCCCCAAATCCCAACAGAAAAAAATCTCTGAACATTGCTAGGTATGGCTCCAAAAAACAAAAATAAAATTAAGAGGGATTATGGGTTATTTAATTATAAATCATAATATTAATCATAAGTATCATTAATTATATTAGCAAATTAATTATTTAATTATATCAGTTCTATATTCTCTACTCCCCAAATAAACCTGGGTTTGCTGCATGCAAGGTAAGTGCCCTGATGACTGTTATCTCTTCAGTCCCATCCCTCTTCCTTTTTGAAGCAATAAACATACAGAGCCTTTCCAAGGGAAAGACATTATTTAAAATAAAATAAACTGAAATGAAAATGAGGATACTGTAGTACAGCACTTGCCATGCAATTTTGAGGCCCTGGTTTGGTTCCTGGCACTGCAAAACAGACAGACAAACAAACAGAGCAAATAAAAAAAATACCCAACCGACCAACACTTAAAATAAGCTAAAATAACATTTAATCTCCATTTTAGCAACAGTAATCTTATACTATAGTAGCCTTTGCTACTAGGCTATTCTGAGCAAATACAATTCTATTGCAAGGAATGAAGTTATACATTCTACTCTAATTTGAATACATGATGTGTCAGCCAAATTTTCAAATACATAAATGTTAATGATAATTTTCACTATTTTTGCTTTGTGAAATTATGATCTTTGGACTAAAACAAGTTGACATTTTAACTTTACTACATTTCAACAAACTAGATGTGAATTAAAAAACAAAAAAACAAAAGCAAAAAGCACTGAAATAAAAACAGGGTCAGACTACAGAACAAAATTAAGAAAAGTCTGTCATCTGTGATCAAGTACTTCATTTAGGGAGAGACAGGAATGGATTTTACTCTTTACTGGACAAATTCCCAGCGAAGAAAAGAAAATAAAGGCTGTTACTTTCTCTTATATTATAGAAATAGAAAAGTCTGATTGAGAGATGCCGAAGTGTTCAAATATTCATATAAAGCAATTAGTCAGGTACTGTTTTAGCAAAAAAGGAATGTCAAAGACAGTGTAGCCTACAAAGTTTCAAAGCAGTTAAGCAGCTAGTCTAAGGCCATAAAGAATAAGTGACTGAGTCAGTTTCCGTATACTAGTCTCTCAAGATCTATTCCAAAGCCATCTAGAAGATATTCTGAACACTCATTTTCTTGACTTAACCTGTTTTTACAATAATGACTAGCACATGCTTAAAATTGGGGCTACAAACAAGATATATTTTTCTTTATACTCTAATTTCATTCACACTAACCTCCTGTATCATTAGGAACTTATTCTTAAAGGCAAAACAAGGAACCAGTTCTATCCCCAGCTCTCTGTGGCTAGTTATGCAATCCAGGCATGTCATCCTGTCTCTTGGTACCTGTTTGCTCAATTGCAAAAATTATGCTGGGCTTTCCTTTTAATGTTGCTGATGTTGGTCTTTATATAAACTTTTTTACACACAAAAACTAGTTCTAGGCAACAGAAATATAAAGATAATAAAAATGGCACAATTCTGCTTTCTTTCGGGTACTCAATGTGGTATGTTCAAATAAACCAGAATTTGAAGTCTGACTAGTAAGACAAAGTTTGCTATATTAATCATGTTAAAGCTTCAATTTCCTCACTTACAAAATGAAATTATGCAACTATCTTTACTAAGTTAATTTTAAATTTCATAATGGAAATACTGAGGGCAAAGAAGTGTGTTTTTATAGCAATGATACAATACCAGGAACACTGAAGCAAATAGTGCTAGGTTCTTACATAATATTCTCTCAATATTCTTGCTTAAAATTGTCCTATTCTGGGGCCAGAGCAATAGCACAGCAGGTAGAGCTTTTGCCTGGGTTTAATCCCCGGCATTCCATATGGTTCTCTAAACCTGTTATGAGTAATTTCTGAGCTCTGAGCCAGAAGTAACTCCTGAGCAATGCAAGGTGTGGCCCCCAAACAGAACAAAGCAAATAAAGTCCCATTTTGTCAGAGGCTAAAACAATTCATGGATGAGATTCTCAGTGCAAGGTTGAGCCATAGTTAAAGTACATACTTGGTTGCTGAAAGTCTGGGCTTGATATCTAGCACGCATGGTCCCTTGAGCACTGCTGGGAACGTCTCCTAAGCAGAAAGCAAGTGGAACAGCCCACAGGCATACCATGTGTGGTCCCAATCCCCAAGGTTCTTACCCCATTAGTTTCTTACACCTAGAATTAAATATTTTATAAGACACAAACTTTAAGTTTAAGACATAAACCTTGGGACCTTATGATTCCAACAAATTTCTACATACTTCAGAATTTTTGTCTTACATGATACAAAGTCCTATATACCCATGTAGACCTGGAATTTACAGCTCAAGCAAGTAAGTGATAGATATAACTTCTAAAGCTAAGGGTAGACTTAAGGAGATAGTGAAAAGCAGAAAACACAGTAGGAAATAAATAGTGGTGGAGTACTATAAGATGGACTCAAATATTCCTGCTTCTCCATAATTGCATTATCATGTAAAATTACCTTCTACCCTCTAGGCTAGTCTTTTGGTACTGACAGTGAGGTGGAAGTGACACTGGATACACAAGAAGTTCTACAATCAGAAGTACAAAGAAATCATAGTTTCTGGTTTTTGCACTTAAAAATCTAACTACATTTTAAATAAATAAATCCAAATTATTCTTCTAAAGAGATCATGAAGATGAGAGATACCATATGGAGAGAGGCCATGTGGAAGAGAACCAAAGTTTTCCAGCTGTTCTAGCCATTCCAACCAAAGAGGGATCAAACACATAAAGAATGTAGTAGAGTTCCACTCCATCTGAGTCATTACTAGTTGAATACATTTGCATAATGCAGCAGAGAAAACACTAACATACCCATACAATACTGAGATTCTTGTTCACTTAAAACAGGTAATCTGATATAGTCTTGCAGTTATCCAGCAAGATATTTTCTCTCTTCTCACATCTTTCTAAGCAAGTTTTGTTTAATAAAAACTAATAAAAAAAATAGTGTGCTTCACTATTTCACCTCTTGAAGAAGCTCTTTTTTGTGAGGGAAAGGCAAAAGATCCATAAGCCTTATTACAAAGATAGAATAGACTTTATTTACTACAAGGAGTAATTCCTCGCTTTTGCTTGAGTTCGCAGCTCCTCAAAAATCAGGTGGCAGGGATCATCTATCTCCTATGCCATGCAGAACATGTGGACTCAGGTGTAGCTTGATGGCTGTCTTGTGGGGCTGGAGGGACATTAATGTCTGTACCCTGATGGTGCTCGTGACAGACTTGATCAGTCATGATCCAAACCAAGAATTTAATTGAGTGGCCAACGTGGGTTGAATAACAAGGTGGAAACACTTTTGAGTCAACCTCACTTGCTCCCCACTTTACCAAGACACTGGTATCAGAATCACAGTTGACAAAAGTAGGCCAGGATTTGTATGCTACACCTGTACAGAGCTAAAACTTGCTACAATCAAAAGTTGAACTGGATAAGGTCAAATATCATAGTAGCCAAAATATCAAAAAAGGAAAAGACAAAAGCAAACAGAACTAAAAAACTCTCACCCAAGAACTAGAGAAATGACAAAATGACAAAAAACAAGTGACTTATATGCAAACTCTGAAATGATTCAGATGTTAAATTAAGTGACCAGGGTTTTATTTTTTTAAAATATCTTTATTTAAGCACCATGACTACAAACGTATTTGTAGTTGGGCTTTGATTATAAAAAGAAAAAGAAAACACCCCCTCTTCACCACTGTAACATTCCTACCACCAATGCCCACCCCCACCCCTGTGACCAGTGCTTTAAAGCAATGTTTTGTTTTTGTCTTTATTTTTTGGCGGCACCCGGTGATGCTCAGGGGTTACTCCTGGCTATGCGCTCAGAAATTGCTCCTGGCTTGGGGGACCAAACCGTGGTCTGTCCTAGGTCAGCTGCATGCAAAGCAAATGCCCTACCACTGCATCACCGCTCTGGCCTCTAAAGCGATGTGTTAACAATTATAAACATATACACAATAAATTAATAGAACATCTCAGAAAAGAATAGATTATATAAAGCTCAGGGGATGGGCTTAATAGTAGATTCAAGATAACAGAGGAAAGAATCAATAAGCAACTAGAGTACACGAATAAGTACAAATCAGTTAAAAATCAAAAAGGAACAGAATTCAATTAAAGCACCATAATTTAGAAGACAAAAAATGAATCTGATAGTTATATCATAGACTTTCAAAAGAAGAGTGCACCTGAAATATAGAAAAAATAATGTCAAACACCCAAAATTTGACAAAAGATATAAATTTAACTAAAGTCAAGAAACTAAGCAAATTTTATTAAGAATAAATAAAAAAATCAAAATACATAAGTCAAAGTTATAAAAATTAGAATGAGGAAAGGAGAAATAGTACAGAAAGTAAGGTAATTGGCTTGCATGTAGCTAACCGTTGCACAAACCCCCTGCATTGCATATTGTCCCCCAGCTCCAATAAGGGTCACTCTTGAGCATAAAGCCAGAAAGGCTCTAACTCAGGAATAGCCCCAGAGTAATATCAGGTGTGATTCAAAACATTACCCAACCCCTTCCCAAAAAAGCTGTAAGTGAAAGAAATGAAGCAATACTCAACAGAAACTACTGATGTCAGAACAAAGTCACTTAATATTTTAAATGCTAAGAGAAAAAAATTTGTTGATGTCAAATTCAGGTCATATTCTCAGTGAACATATCCATCAGGAATTAAAGGAATACAAAGATACCCTCAGAAAAAGAAAAACTAAAAGAAGTCCCTAGTAGCCTTATTCTAAAATAATAGTTAAAAGTTATCCAAAATAAAGTTACAACCCAAAATAAATGCAAGTCTAACATCAGAAAGAATGGAAAACATGTATTTTTTTAAGAAGGGTTAAAAGTAATAGACTTTTCACTAATAATAAGTAGATTTATAGTAGAAGATTAATACTAAATTATACTTATTTTTAAACTTATGTGGTTAGTTGGTGTAGAAACTTCAACCTTTAAACAAAGACTTAAACAGTGATACTTCAGGGGAAAAAATTAATTAAAAAAAGTGCAGGGGCCGGAGTGATAGCACAGCAGTAGAGCATTTGCCTTGTAAGCAGCCAATCCAGGATGGACGGTGGTTCGATTCTCAGCATCTCATATGGTCCTCCACGCCTGCCAGGAGCGATTTCTGAGCACAGAGCCAGGAGTCACCTGAACGCTGCCGGATGTTACCCCCCCCTGGACCCCCCAAAAGAGAAGTGCACTGAGGACTGAGGTAGACCAATTTCTTCTTTGAATATAGATGAAAAATTTTCAATAAAACTAAAGCAAAATAACTCCAGTAATAAATAAAATTACGCATTAGAAACCAGTGGGGTTAATCAAGTATGCAAGACTGGTTCAGTCTTCAAAGTAAGATATGTGCAGTGTGCAAAGGAATTTGTTCATAGTTTATTAAACTATAGTTCAGCTCACCAATGATCAGAGGGACAGTAAACCTATTTAAAACGTTTGAGGACCCTGGGCCCGGAGAGATAGCACAGCGGCGTTTGCCTTGCAAGCAGCCGATCCAGGACCAAACATGGTTGGTTCGAATCCCGATGGTCCCCACTGCCTGCCAGGAGCTATTTCTGAGCAGACAGCCAGAAGAAACCTCTGTGCACTGCCGGGTGTGGCCCAAGAACCAAAAACCAAAAAAAAAAAAAAAAAAGAAGAAGAAAAAAAAAAGTTTGAGGACCCTGGTATAGAATTATTTGAAAACATATTAAGAATTTTAAGTTGTAATGCTCTTATTTCAATATAAAAATTGTAGTATATAAATTTATGTCCAGCAGAATACATAAATCCTTTTGTAATTCTAAAAATGATTTCTTATCTATGACTTAAGTTATATTTTTGGTAACCTCATTTTAATTGCAAAGCTGGTATCTATAAGTTATTATGAATCAGAATAAATAATTTAAAAAGCACAAATAGGAACTATTGTATAATGGGTTAAGTGAAATCTAACTTTGTTTTTCAGTCGATATTAAAGTCAAATATATTAATATTTTACACTTAACATATATTTTATTAGTATAATATTTAAAATAATAACATCTTATCTGAAGAAATCATAGATATTACATAGTTTTTATTTGATTTTGTGGTCATATGCAAGATGTTCAGGACTTATTCCTGGGGTCTACATTCAAGACTTCTGGTGATGCTTGAGGGACCATATGGGATGCTAGGTATTGAATCAGGTTGGGTGCATGGAAGGCAAACATCCTATCAGCTCAGGTCCCATACATTATATTCTTTTTTTTTTTGTTTTTTGTTTTTTGGGCCACACCTGGCGGTGCTCAGGGTTACTCCTGGCTGTCTGCTCAGAAATAGCTCCTGGCAGCACGGGGGACCATATGGGACGCCGGAATTAGAACCAACCACCTTAAGTTCTGGGTCGGCTGCTTGCAAAGCAAATGCTGCTGTGCTATCTAGATCTCTGGTCCTATATTATATTCTTAATAATTTAGAATATACTGTGGTCAGTTCTGAAAATTTTTAATATAATCTAATTATTTTAGTAGAGTCCTCAATAAAATCGTACTCTAAGATACCACAGAAACATTTATAGGAAAAGATGGAATAGTCTAAAACAGTTTGTCCTATTTTAAAATGTAAGTATTCCAATATTCTTTCTATCCTACTACTTAGCACACAAATTAGCTTTTGTTAAAACCTGTTTCAGAGGTCAGTAAAATAGTACAGCAGGAGGGTGCTCATCTTGCACATGGACAATCTGGGGTCAATCCCCAGCACCTGCTATGTTTCTTGGGCCACCCTGGAGTGATCCTAAATAGACTCAGAAGTGTTCCCTGAATACAGTTGTATTTGGCTCAAGCCCTTCTCCCCTAACAAATGTCCCACCAAAATCCCTTCCAAAAATACAATCTATTTTATTTAGGTGACTAGGTCAGGAGCACATGTTTGCATGAAGAGAAGTTCAAGTTTGATCTGTGCTGCAAAGCCCCAAAGATCCACTGAACCCTAGTACTAAACTATGTACCACTTGCAATGGTTGACTAACTATAGTACATAATGGCCCCTGAGCACTTTTGTGAGTCCCTCAACAGTTTATTAAATAACTTATTATGTATAAAATTCAATTTCAGATAACAATGATATAAATTTGAGCAAGTATCCCTTCCGTTAAGTTGGTGCACAAATAGTATATTTACAGAAGTATATCTACCTTAATAAAAAAACTTGTGTGGCTCAAATCCACCCATCCATTATCAATAAATTATCAATAAATAGTAAACATATACAATCATGTTAATTTGAAAAATTAAGTCTATAAAATATACATATAACACAGAACTAATTCTCTATTTTGGGAGGACACACTCAATTGTTTTCAGGGGTTACTCTTGACTCAGCACTCAAAAATTACTCCTTGAGGCCCGGGGAACCAAATGGGCTGCTGAAGTTCAAACCTGGGTTAGCCATTTACAAGGCAAGTACTCTACCCATTGTACTATAGCTCTGACCCAAAAGTAATTTTCTAAGACAATAATGTGTCACAATAGTTAACTCTCATAATGGCATAGAAAAATAGTTAAAACAATTGTTCCACATTATTTTTTCCCTTATCAGGGCTAAAGATATATATTTACATATATAAAGTATAATAATTCGATAACTCAATAAAATCATACATACTTAATTTTTGTTTAAATTGTAGAAAGTGGGGGCCGGACCAATAGCCTAATGGTAAGGCATTTGCCTGGTGCATGGCTGACCCAGGACAGACCCGGGTTCAACCCCCGGTGTCCTAATATGGTCCCTTTAGGCCAGGAGTGATTTCTGAGCGCATGGCCAGAAATGGCCCCTGAGAGTCACCAGGTGTGGCTTCCCCTCAAAAATAATAAAAAAAAGAATTGTAGAAAGTGATAAAGAAATTATATTTCTTCCTCCTAAAAGCTGGATTGCAATTTTCCAGACCTCCTATTATTGATTTGAATGCTACAGATTCATCTCTCTGAGCAATACAGTCACATTTCTATCTACAATTTAAAGAATCTTATAAGCATTCTAAAATTACTGTTGGTAAAATTGTCAATCCAAAAATGTAATTAATATATTCTCTATTTAATAAACAACTTGTCTAGATCTCAAGCTCTCACATACCTCCAATACAGAAACAAGTTTTGCAACCAACCATATCTAGAATGAGTAAGCAAGGAGAGTTGGGGCAAGGAAAGGAGAGAGGTGAAGTAGAGAAAGAAATTATAAATAAGAAAATACAAGTACTTATCACAATTCTATTATTAGATTTTATAGAAGAGCCAAGCAAAAAAATTACACCTCTTTTTCAACTGCTTCTCCCCTCCTAAAATACTGATTAGTTTTATATGATTTCAAAGTCTACATCATGCCTCTTTTGAATCCTACAAACAACTTTTGCTTTTAGAGAGATTGAGTCATATGTTTCTTTATTTCTTTCATTATCCTGGTTCTACAGTTTTCAAATCTGATCCACAGGCTACTAAGAGTTCTAGTTTTCACAGCAAATACTTAATGTCTGTTTTTCTCCATATTTAATTACCATCAAATATCCTAATTTTTATAGACCAGATCTCAGAATAAACTTGTAAATGTAAGAAACGTGCAGCAGGTATTGTTAGAATGGAGAGATGGCTGTTCAGAGTTGACAAATTAAGTGAGCTAATATTTTATTAAAAAAAATCCTAGTGTCAGGATCTGCTCTCATTTTGGTTTTTGGTGATCACTCCAAACAGTGGGTAGGAAACCAAGCTAGAGATCAACTCCAGGCCTCACTCATGCAAAATGTGTAGACTAACCCTTTAAAATCTCTCTCAGCTGAGACATAATATTTTAGAATAACCATTAAGGCCATTTGGTATAGGACCACAGATATGTAACTACTCAAATTTTCTATTTACATTTTATAAATCAGATAATCAAATGTGACGTTCTGCATATAAAGTTCCAAAAATGATGGCAATTTTTATATAATTAGATTAATATTCACTTATAAGGTAAATAGTCTTTATGGCCTACTGATGAACAACTAGAATAAGGCTGATTTTTTTTTAAAGTACATGTTATCACAATTTAGAATTAGCATTTTTGAAATACACGTTTTTATTATTGTTAGTTTTGGGGCCACACCTGTTGTGCTCAGGGCTAAAATTTTGTGCTCACAGATTATTCCTGGCAGGACCAGAGGACTATATGGGGCTCTACCTAGACAAATAAATGCCTTACCCACAGAACTATGTCTCTGGCTCTGGAAATAGGCCTACTTATATACTACAATACATCAATAACATACTACAAAGTATAAGCAACTATTCTACTTATCTAAGAAATTCTCCAAAAAGAAGATAACAGATACATAAGACTTTGAGGTACTTATTCTTTATTACTAAATAAAATCAACTTTATAAAACAGTATCCCATTAAGGGTGGGGTTAGATAACAAAAACTGAAAGAGAAGCTGTTAATACCCATAACTAGTTTCCTTATTTCTATTCACATAAATACAAGAACTACAAGTTTAACAGGTTGAACCACCAAAACCATACTTAGAGCAGGTAGGCTACCACTGATGATCTATAGAATGCCACTAAAGCATTACATATCAGGAAATGAAAATAATTTGATCCCTGTCCCCTAGCTCACTAGTTATATCAGTAGTATTAATCATGCTACTGCATGCAACAAAATGGCAGTGTTCACACACACTTAATATTCCCATAAACTTAAAATAATGTATGTGGACCAAGTATGAAATAGCTCTGGCCACCAACATAAGTAACAAGCCAGGATGAACAAAGAACCATTTACGCTGGCCCTGACATAAGGTCCACTAATCAGGTGTCTTTTTGCCCACTGCCAGGAATATTCCCATATATTTCTAAGCTAGATTTTCTTTATCCACAAGTAAAAAATGCATGAAATAAAAACAAGAATAATTGCATTGGGGCTTGAGTGATGGCACAGTGGTAGGGTATTTACCTTGCATGCAGTGACCCAGGACAGGCCTGGGTTTGATCCCTGGCATTCCATATGGTTCCCTAAGGCACCAGGAGCCATTTTTTGTTTGTTTTGGGCCATACCCAGTAACACTCAGGAGTTATTCCTGGCTATGCACTCAGAAATCGCTCCTGGGTTGGGGGACCATATGGGCCACCAGGGGATCTAACCGAGGTCCGTCCTAGACTAGTGCCGGCAAGGCAAATGCCTTACAGCTTCACATCACCAAACCGGCCCCATGCCAGGAGCCATTTTTGAGCAAAGAGCCAGAAGTAACACCTGAGCACCAGGTGTGACCCCAAAGCCCCAAAAAACAAACCCAAAACCAAAACAAAATATAATTGCAGACCCAAGTATCTTTATTCACACAAATTACAAATGGTTAATTCTGCCATAGAATTTTAAAAAATGTTAAGGGAGTTGAAACGATAGCATAGTGGGTAAGGTGTTGCCTTTTGGATGGCCTACCCAGGTTCAATCCCTGGCATCCTATATGGTAGGAGTTGTTTCTGAGAGCAGAGCTGGGAGTAGCCCTTGAGTATCTCTAGGCTCCAAAACAAAATGAAAGTTAAATATTAGATTTTCCCATAATAGTTTCAAAATGGATAATAAATGCAAAAATACTAACCCTATTATAATCACCAATGTATAATTAAGATAATTTTTATGTCAAAATAAGCTATTTTGGGGCCAGAGATAGTACAATGTGTAAGGCACTTACTTTGCATATGTTTGACCTGAGTTTTGACTTCTGCATCCCATATGATCTCCTGAGCAATGCCAAGAGTGATTACTGAGTACAAAGCCAGGGGTAAACTCTGAGCACTACTAGGTGTGGCCTCAAACAAAAACAAATAAAAGAACTATTTCTCTCCTAGATGGCTGCCAAAAAATGACCCCAAAAATTCATTAAAAAAACAAATAATGGGAATAGAGATTATATAGCAGGTAGGGAGATTGTCCAGGGAAGAAAATTGGGGTGGGGTGAATGGGTTCCAAATTCCATTTAGGTTATGTTGTTATGTAACAGAATCAAATAATTTTGCTTCTCTATACCTCCATTAAAAAAAAGCAAACAGGGGCCAGAGCTGTAAGGCGTCTGCCTTGCTGTGCTAGCCTAGAATGGACCTCGGTTTGATCCCCTGGCATCCCTTTTGGTCCCCCAAGCCAGGAGCTATTTCTGAGTGCATTGCCAGGAGTAACCCCTGAGCATCACTGGGTGTGCCCCAGCAAAAAAAAGCAAACAAACAAAAAAAAAACCTCTAGATGTCTACTGTAGATCCCTGTGCCAAAATTGGTATTTATTAAACATCAATTAAGTAATTATTAATAAAACATAGTGCTTTAAAATAATAAAACTATTTCAAGTTTTAGTCTATTGAAATACATGAAAATAACTGTCACGTGATAAGAAAATTAAAACAATACCACTTAAAATTTATCTCAGTATAAATTTAAAAAGTCAAGAATCTGGATGCTTTCCATATAAGTGAGGAAGATTAGGCAAGATTGTTTACTTAGCACCCTCATTAAGTATTAAATGCTTTATTTCATTGACTTTATGAAACATCAAGGCAAAAGAAGGATTGCTAACAAGTACAGGAGGTAGAGCACAAGGTACTGCAATTTTCTATAGGAACAGCTCTCTCAGAAGAAAAAGTTCTGACAGGAACTCCAGTATATTTAATTAATAAAAATATTTTAACATAAATGTTCATTAAACCATCAAAGATATTCCCAGGTAAAATGATTAGGAAACATCCCTTTAAGTTGGTATATTAACAAACAGCCAATAAATAATAAGCAAAAATAATTCACATTCAATGCAGCAAAACATTATTTCCCGAATCCAACTGTTAAGACAAAAACATTTTCAACTGAAACTGGACTACTATGTGGAAACTATACAGTTGAGAGTTTTCATTTGCTGCTCATTGACTTAAATTATATTTCATCATATCAGAAAACATGTAACTGATTACAATTTTTAAGTGGTGAAATCGGCATATTACAAGTGAAAAGAGTAAACATATAAAGCTTTTCTAAAAAGCTAACATTCTTTTTCTGATTATTGGCATTAGAAACAAAAACTGCACAATGCTATCTTTTCCAAGATATTGAACAATACCTAGAAATATCAAAACTAATTTCAATGCTTTATTTTTTTTTGGATTTTGGGCCACACCTGCTGGTGCTCAGGGGTTATTCCTGTCTCTGCACTCAGAAATTGATCCTGGCAGGCTCAGGGGATCATAAGGGATGCCAGTGATTGAACCAGGCAGGGTCTATTCAGGGTTGGCTGCATGCAAGGCAAATGCCCTACTGTTGTGCTATCTCTCTGCCCCTAACTTCAATTCTTAAATAACTTGACTTTCAAAATGAAAATAAAAGGACATAATTTGGACAAAAGCCACAAATTTTTTAATTTTTCTTGTTTGTAGGCATTTAGTTACCCTATCCCAGATTCCTAATCTTTCTTCAATAGAATTTTTCCTGTCCTTCAAGAGCCACTTCAAATAAATTCTACTTTTCTAACCTTATCTTCAAGTGACTAATTCCACCTCTGAAGACCTATAGAAACTGTCTGTTTAACTCACTTATTCTGTTCTGACTTAACTTAAGACATCTCTCCCACTGCTGTCCCCAATGTAATTTAAATATTTGAATTTTAGCTTCTCATTCGACAACTGAATTTTTCTAGAATACAAATTCTTCCTAAGAAGTCACCATATTGGACAGTTAACCGAAAACTATGCATAGCATTTCTTTAAGCCTTGAAAATATTCTGGAACAATGTTGTTCCTAATGAGGGCCAGGCATATAACATACTGGGTGAGGTATTTGCCTTAGATATGGCCAAGCAGGCTTTGACGTCATCCCTGAAAACCTAATTGGTCCCTGAGCATTGCCAGGAGTGATTTCTGAGTACAGAACTAGGAGTAACCTCTGAATGCCAAAACCAAACAAATATACATATTTGTTAGTTTGGGGGCCACAATTGGTGGTGCTCAAGGGTTATTCATGGCTCTTTGCTCAGGAATCACTCTGGTAGGTTCAGGGGACCATAAGGAATATCAGGGATCAAAACTGAATCAGCTGCCTGCAAAACAATCTCCCTACCCACTGGGCTATTACTCTGGTCCCTAAATAATTTTTTAAAAGGGTCTAATGATACTTTATATAAACTATGGCTTTCCCTTTCCTCTAAAATCTGGCACAATACAAGGCTGCCCCCTCTTGCCACTCCTATTCAGCATAGTACTAGAAATACTTGCCATAGCAATTAGGCAAGAAAAGATATGAAGGGCATTCAGATAAGTAAAGCAGTCAAGCTCTCACTGTTCACACATTACATGATACTATATTTGAAAACCCTAAGAACTCTACCAAAAAGTATCTAGAAACAATAGATTTGAAGAGCAAAGTGAACACACAAAAATCAATGGCCTTCTTATATACAAATAATGATAGGGAAGAAATAGACATTTAAAAAAAAATCCCATTCACAATAGTACCACAGAAACTAAAATACTTTGGTGTCAACTTAAGAGGTGAAGAACCTATACAAAGAAAACTACAAAACTTTGCTTCAAGAAATAAAAGAGAACACAAGGAAATAGAGGCGTATACCCTGCTCATGGCTTGGGAGGATCAACATTATTAAAATGGCAACATTCCCCAAGCATTGTACAAGTTTAATGCAATCCCTCTAAGGATACCCATGACATTCTTCAAAGAAGTGGATCAAACACTCCTGAAATTCATTTGGAAGAACAAATGCCCATGAATTGTTAAAACAATCCTTAGAAAAAAAGAAGGTGGGAGGCATCACATTTTCCCAATTTTAAATTGTATTGAAAAGCAATAATCATCAGAACAGCATGGTATTGGAATAAAGACAGACTATCAGATTAATGAAATAGACTTAGAGTATTCAGAAAATAAACCCCAGACATATAATGAATTAATCTTTCATAAAGGGGCAATAAATGCAAAATGGAGCAAGGAAAGCCTCTTCAACAAGTGGTGTTGGGACAACTGGTCAGCTGCTTGCAAAAAAGTGAACTCAGACCTCCATCTGACACCATGCACAAAGGTCAAATCAAAAAGGATTAAAGACCTTCATATCAGACCTGAAACTATAAGGCAAATAGAAGAAAATGTAGACAAAACAATCCATGATATTGAGACAAAAGGCATCTTCAAGGAGGAAACACCACTTTCTAAAAAAGTGGGAGCAAAGATGAACAATGGGACTACATTAAATTGAGAAGCTTCTGCACCTCAAAGGAAACAGTGACTATATAAAGGTTATCCATGGAATGGGAGAAACTGTTCACCCGAAAGTCATCTGATAAAGGGCTAATATCCAAGATATACAAGGTACTAACAAAACTTAACAAAGAAAAAAGAAAATAAAAACTAACCCCATCAAAAAATAGGGAGAAAAATGAACAGACTCAAAGAAGAAATGCAGATGACCAAAAGGCACATGAAAAAATGCTCATCATTAATCATCAGGGAGATGCAAATCAAAAACAACAATGAGGTATCATCTCATGCCACAGAGACTGGCATACATCACAAAAAAACAAGAACAATCATTGCAGGCATGGATGAAGGGAGAAAGGAACTCTCGTTTACTGCTGGTAGGAATGCGTCAAGTTCAACCTTTCTGAAAATTAATATGGCTATTCCTCAAAAAGCTGGAAACTGAGCTCCCATATGATCCAGCAATACCATTCCTAGGGATATAACCTCAGAACAGAAAAAAAAAAATGCCCTCTGCATTTCTATATTCATTGCAGATCTACTTACAATAGCCAGAATCTGAAAACATTCCAGGTCCCCAACAACAGATGAGTGGCTAAAGAAACTGTGGCACATTTACACAATAGAATACTATGCAGCTATTAGGAAAAATGAAATAATAAAGTTTTCCTATATATGGATGGACATGGAAACTATTATGCTAAGTGAAATGAACCAGAGGGAGAGGCGATAGTCATAGAATAGTCTCACTAAACTGTTGGATATTAAGACAAAATAAGTCAGTGGCAATAATATCCAGAAACAATAGAGCTAAACACTGAAGGGACCAGCTCATAACATGAAGCTTACCACAAAGAGTGGTCAGTGTAGCTAGAGCACTAACCACAATGATAACTACCATGACAATGATAGTGAGGGAGAAGTAAATTGCCTGTCTAAGAGACAGGTAGGGGTTTGGGTAGGGAAGAAGTGGGGAGAAATTGGTAGTGGGAAGAGTGCACTGGTTAGGGATGGTGTACATTCAATGACTAAAACTCCAGAAAATTTTCTTTCTTTTTTTTTTTTTTGGTTTTGGGTCACACCCAGCTACACTCAGGAGTTACTCCTGCCTCTGCGCTCAGAAATTGCTCCTGGTAGGCTTGAGGGACCATATGGGATGCTGGGGATTGAACTGGGGCCATCTGCATGAAAGGCAAATGCCCTACCATTGTGCTATCACTCCGGCACCTCCAGAAAATTTTCATAACATATTGATTAAATAAAAAAAAACTATGATTTTCAATGTAATGCCTAAATTTGGTAAGCACAACAACATATGTTTTAAAAAGGATAAATTACTGTATTAATGGAGATGGTCTTGCAAACATGCCTTCTTTGGTTAATATCTTAAAAATCTGAATCAATGTCAACAATTAAAATCTATCTCCTAATAAAGGGCAATAGGAAGCATACAGAAACAACTAACCAGCCGTTTTCAGACCTGACTAGTTCAGCCACTGCCATTTCCAGTATGTTACCTCCTACACCCACTTGTGTCAGTCCTGATGTATGCATACTCACGTGCTCAACTAATTTATTTTTTGCCCATATCCTGAATGTAACTTAATTAAAAATTCTGCTCTATACTCTATAATTTAAAATAATTTTTATTATTGTAAGGATTTTTAGGATTTTTGTGTGAGGGTATACATATACACATACTCCTCTATGAGTGCTCAGGGAACCCAGGAAGACTCCTAGCAACACCTGATACTCAAGTTGGTCAGCAGTTCAGTGCCTGAGGTTCAGTACCAGAGCAAAAATGGATGCTGCTCAGGCAGGGGTTCTGGGGGGCCATCGGGATCACCTAGGAGGTCCTCAGGGACTCCAGGGTCAGTGGGACCATGTGGTATTGGGGATCAAAACCAGGAATCCAACCTCAGTATTATTGTCACTTCAGTCCTAATCAAAGGCTACATTTTGACATATTCTTTCATTCAAGATTAATGATTCCATTTGATACATTATCCTTTTTAACAATGCAAGCCCTTAGTAAACTACTCTTATACAAAGATGAAAGATTTTAAATAAAAAATTTTCATTTGATATCAGGTTGGCAATGTCTAATTAGAAGAATCTATGGTTTTAAGTGCCAATCTAGAAGTGACACAGGGAAGGTGGAGGGTCTTCAGTACTCTGTTGCTGGTGGAAGTGCAATATCATTGTACAAGAAAAGTGTAAACATTAATCCAACTGTAACCATGTTACCACAATAATAATAAAACAAATTTTTAAAAAAGCAGCTATGGTCTTGAACCAATTACACAGATCTTAATAATATAACTTTTGACATTAATTAAAATTTTTCTTAAGGGAATACTTCAATAAAGAGAATGTGTCTGGTTTAAATTTACAATAGTACTATAACTCTTTTGCTTCAATAGATTACAATAGCAAGTACATAATATGCTTTCACTTTTACTGACTTAATGAGTTAAGTCCATGCTTTGACATATTTTTAATAAAGTAAAAAGCTTACTGCAAGTACTATCTGATAAAAACAGAATGTCAATGCGCAAGTAGTGAACTGTGAGATTCTAGTTTGGTAAGTTTTTCCTGAACTGAGTGTTATTATTTGCTGCTGCTATAGGTAGAATGGAAATCTGCTATAGGATAATAAATTTCCCTTTTACTTAAGTCTATCTTACTCTCCGGGTTATAGTAGATTTTAAAAAATGATCTTTCCTCAAATAGTCACTAGTCACTATTTTATCAGCTTATTAGACAACACAGTAAAACAAATTAATTATAAAAAGCTTCTTTTTTATTTGTTTGTTTGCTTCGGGTCAGACCCGATGGTGCTCAGAGGTTACTTCTGGCTATTTGCTCAGAAATTGCTCCTGGATGGCATGGGGGACCGTATGGTTTGCCGGGATTCGAACCACCAGAGTCTGCCTGGATCAACTGCGTGCAAGGCACTCTACTGCTGTGCTATCTCTCTGGCCGCATAACAAGTTTCTGTTTTACAAAGAGAGCATGAACTGGTGATATTCTTACTTCAATTTTCATAATTAGACCAAAAAGATAACTCCCTGAGTTATTTATTATCATCACTTTTTTCAACTAGATCAGAATAAATAGCAGCCTAACTTTGTATTCTTTGAAATCAGTTCTACTGATCACTGAAAGGAGGTAAGTGATATGTATGATATCCCTTCAGTTGTAAACCACAGTGTTTAGAAGGGAAAGGGGGAAGAGTGTGCAAGCGAGGGGGCGGGGTCTGCTATAGAGGCAGGCAGGAGGGAGGGCAGTGAGGCAGCCAAGAAGCAAACTGGGACATTGATGGGGGAAATGTGCACTGGTGAAAGGATGGGTGTTGGGCATTGTATGACTGAAACTCAATCCTAAACAACTTTGTAACTATATCTCAAAGTAATTCAATTCAATTTTATTTTAAAAAATCATTTCTGAGATTGTTTTAAAATTATTTTAATAGTCAAGTTTTGTTACAAAAAGGTGTGAACCTTTGAAATTAAAAAAAGATTAGATCAATTTTCTACTCACTTTGTAAAAGAAATATGTACATGGTCATCATTAAAAATACCCTTATTTTTAAGGGTATTCACTCCTTTTATTTAAAATCTTTAGGCTGGATAGTATAGCAGGCAAGGCATTTTATTTGCCTTGTATGTTGCTGACCTCTGTTTGATCCCCTAAGCAGCACGAGGTGTGGCAAATAAACAAACAAAAGCCCCCCCCCCCCGCAAAAAACGGGTTCTTTCTTTCTTTTTTTTTTTTAGAGCAAACATTATTTCTTGTTCTTAACATCCTGCTCTGCTGTTTCCTTGACCCTTTTAGCTCCAATGCCAAGAAGTCAAGCATTGGCTCGGGCCATGTTCAGCCTGGCGAAGGCTTTAAATTTCTTCTCTTCCTCAGTGATGGGACTGTCTCCTTATAGATACTGTGGATGGGCATGACTAGGCCAGTCAGCTGTAGTTTCAGCTCTTCAGCCCAGCTATCGCCCTTCCTGGAGGCCATGGGCCTTCAAAGGAATAGGATGAGCTTGGAGCCGCTGCACCTTGGCCTGTAGAGACTCGGTGGACTTGTTTCGCAGTCGCGAGTTCACGCAGATGCTAAGCATGCACACCACCTTTGCCATTTTCTGTGGATGCCGGCCACCTACAGTTCCTCCAGGCTGAAGCACCGGCCAGCACGCACTTCGGTGTAGTAGCTAGTAGCGCAAGGTCAGACAGTGCACGATGTGCTACACTTGCTGACAGCCTCCAGTGGCCTGCGCCTTGCACCTGCTGATCTTCTGGCGCAGGCTGGTCAAACCACGTGGCCACTCGCCACTGACAGTGCTTGTGGAAAGTGCGGCTTCAGGATATATATATCCACACACACTCAAGGTACTCCTGTCTCTGTACTTCGGAATCACTTTTTTTAACGTGACTATGCATTTTACTTGTGACTCTATACCTTGAAGTGGAATTATTGGGTCATATGTATCAAACTTCTATTTTAAATTAATTTAAATTTATTAGTTTTTTTATTTTTTTAATAATATCTGTATTTAAGCACCTTGATTACAGACATGATTGTAGTTCGGTTCAGTCATGTAAAGAAAACTCCCCTTCACCAGTGCAATATTCCCATCACCAATGCCCCCTATCTCTCCTTCCCGCACACACCCCTCCAGGGCCTGTATTCCAGAAAGGCTTTCTACTTCTCTTACTCATTGACATTATGATAGTTCTCAGTGTAGTTATTTCACTAACTGCACTCACCACTTTTCATGGTGAGCTTCATATCATGAGCTAGTCCTTCCAGCCCTCATCTCTAATTGTCTTTGGACATTATTACAACAAAGTCTTTAATTTTTCTTAAAACCCATAGATAAGTGAGGCCATTCTGTGTCTATTTCTCTCCCTCTGACTTATTTCACTCAGCATAATAGATTCCATGTACGTCCGTGTATAGGAAAATTTCATGACTCCATCTCTCCTGATAGCTGCATGATATGTACCACATATATGTACCACAGTTTCTTTAGCTATTCGTCTGTTAAAGGACATCTTGGTTGTTTCCAAAGTCTGGCTACTATAAATAGCACTGCAATAAATATAGGTGTGCAGAAGGCATTTTTATATTGTGTTTTTGTGTTCCTATGGCATATCCCTAGGAGTAATATAGCTGGATCATAGAGGAACTCAATTTCCAATTTTTTGAGGAATCTCCATATTGTTTTCCATAAAGGCTGGACTAGACAGCATTCCCACCAGCAGTGAATGAGAGTTCCTTTCTCTCCACATCCCCACCAGCACTGATTGTTCTTGTTCTTTGTGATATGTACCAGACACTGTAGCATGATGGTACCTCACTGTTGTTTTGATTTGCATCTGCCTGATGATTAGTGATGTGGAGCATTTTTTCATGTGCCTTTTGGCCATTTCTATTTCTTCTTTGAGAAATTTTCAGTTAATTTCTTCTCCCCATTTTTTGATTTTTTTGATGGGGTTAGATGTTTTCTTCTGGTTAAGTTCTGTCAGTACTTGCATATCTTTGATCTTAGCCCCTTGTCTAATGAGTATTGGGTGAATAGTTTCTCCCATTCCGTGGGTGAGTTTTGTATCCTAGGCATTATTTCCTTTGAAGTGCAGAAGCTTCTTAGCTTAATATAGTCTCATCTGTTTATCTCTGCTTCCACTTGTTTGGAGAGTGCTGTTTCCTCTTTAAAGATGCCTTTAGTCTCAATGTAACAGAGTGTTTTAACTATGTGTTGTTCTATATACCTTAAAGCTCCGGGTCTGATATCAAGGTCTTTAATCCATTTGGATTTGACCTTTGTGCATGTGTTAGATGGAGGTCTGAGTTCGCTTTTTTGCAAGTGGCTGACCAGTTATCCCAACATCACCCGTTGAAGAGGCTTTCCTTGCTCCATTTTGCATTTATTGGCCCTTTATCAAAAATTAATTGATTGTATGTCTGGGGGATGGAGTCACTCTTGATGGTGCTCAGAAGATCAAACCCAGGCTTGGCCAAACACCATACTTGTTTGTGCTATCTCTTACAATTGACATGTTCCTACTCCTTTAAAAATTACTTTTGAGGCTATCAGTGAAAACATGTTTCATGTAGCTTCAATGGCATAAAATGTTTAAGAGAACAAAATTCCCAAGAGTTATCTGAAAGCAGCTAATAGGGCAGACCTTTTTATTTTTTTGTTTGCTTTGTTTTGAGGCCACATTCAAGAGTGCCTGATGGTTTACTCTTAGGTGGGGCTCAGGGAATCTTTTGTGGTACTAGGGATTTAATCTTGGTTGGTGTTATGCAAGGCAAACATCTCACCAGGCCCGGATAAGAGGGTTGATCTTAAAAGATCTCTGCAAGGGCCGGAGCGGTGGCACAAGTGGTAAGGACTAAGATGGACCACAGTTTGATCCCCTGGTGTCCCATATGTCCCCCAAACCAGGAGCCATTTCTAAGCGCATAGCCAGGAGTAACCCCTGAGTGTCTCTGGGTGTGGCCCAAAAAACAAACAAACAAAAATCTCTGCAAGAAAAATAAATTATGTGTGAATGAGAAATGTTAATTAAACTTATTAGGGGCAATCATAATACACAGACCAAATTCTATATTGTACTTTTTAACACTGTTATATGTGAATAATATCTTAATTATATAGCAAGATAAGAACTAAAGAACACAATTCCTTATGTTATTTTATAATCTTAACATTAAAACAACTTTACTAGACTAATTACAAGTAACCTTTTGTTGACTTCAACACCTGAGATTAATTAAACTACAATTCCTAAAAAAGAATGCAAATGAACACATAAATTCCTATGAGAATAATAGATGTAAATATAACTTCAAACTCAATTTTCTTTGCAAATTAAAAAAATACAAAACTATAAAGTGACACTGATAATATTTTACTTCAGTTGAAAGCAATTTAATAAAATTAATAATTATTGGGGCTGTATTGGGGCAAATAGGACATCTATCTTGAATACGCTGCTAACTCAAGTACCCAGTACCCCATATGGTCCTCTGAGAACCACCAGAGGGGACTTGAGTATAGATAAAATTGGGAGTAAGGCCGGAGTGGTGACACAAGCAGTAGTGTGTTTGCACTAACCTAGGACAGACTGTGGTTCAGTTCCCTGGCCTATATGGTCTCCCAAGCCAGGAACAATTTCTGAGTGCATAGCCAGGAGTAACCCCTGAGTGTCACCAGATCTGGCACCCCCTCAAAAAAAAAACCAAAACAAACAAAAAAAGGAATTGGGAGTAAGAGCAAAGCACTACCTGGTTTGGCCAATAAAACCCTAAATAAATAAAATTAGCACAATACAAATCATAATAATACTTTTCAGTAAGAAAATAAACAAAAACCTCAGGATTAGGCAAAATATCTTTTTTTTTTTTTTTGTGGTTTTTGGGTCACACCTGGCAGTGCTCAGGGGTTACTCCTGGCTCCAGGCTCAGAAATTGCTCCTGGCAGGCATGGGACACCAGAATTCGAACCTACGACCTCCTGCATGAAAGGCAAACGCCTTACCTCCATACTATCTCTCCGGCCCCAGGCAAAATATCTTTAACTAGACAATTATTTCCTTTTTTAAAAAATTTTTATTTTTTTATTTTTTTATTTGGGCCATAGCCAGTTGTGCTCAAGGCACTCTTGGCTCTTTAGGCCCAGTAATACTCCTGTAAGAACTCAGAGAATCATATGAGTTGCTAGGGACTGAACTCAGATCAGCCATGTGCAAAGCCTTCTCTGGCCTAACAAGTCTTCTGTTAAACAAAAATTAATGATTTGGACTGGAGAGATAGTGCAGAGTCTGGTAGAATGCAGCTGACCCATGTTTGATCCCTGTACCCATATGGTCTTCTGAGTACCGCAAGTAATTCCTGCATGCAGAAGTCAGAAATAAATCCTTAGAATCGCTGGGTGTTTCCCCAACTTCCTCCCCCAAAGTCTGTCAATCAAACATAAAATAGCTTCCATAATCCACAAGGGGTTTTTCACTTGTCAAAATTCAAGGGTGCTGGAGATAGTACAAAAGGCAAATAAGGTACATGTCTTTCATAAGCCTAACCTGGGTTCAATCCCCCAATATTCCTAATGATCTCCCAAGCACAGCCAGGAGTAATTCTTGAGTACAGAGCCAGGAGTAACCCCTGAACATTGTGGGATATGACCCAAAAGCAAAACAAAATAGAACCATATATTATCTAACTGTTCAAAGAACCCTCTTTGATGATTGAAAAGTTTTGCTTATCAGTGCGGTCTAATATAGTAACCATTAGCCACCAGTAGTTATTAGCACTTAAAATACAATCAGTATAACTTAAGAATTATATTATTAATTTTATTTGATATGCACTTTAATAGCTACATCTGACTAGAGAAACTGCAGTGAAATATGTAATGATGATAACTATTAGAGGATTATGACTAGATGCAATGACTTCCAACAATGGCTGATTAAAAGAAAAGCATCATAGGAAATTAGTTCAAGTTAATTAACTCAAGTGTCCATCAACTTAAGGCTGGATAAATAAAACATGGCATATATATTTAAAGGTACATATACCAGGGTTAAAAAAGAGGAAAGCATTCTGAGTCATTCATACAAAAACATGGATGACCCCAGAAAACATTACTATCCTATATGAATAAATCATGTTACAAAAGGCCTATATGATTCTGCTTAAATGTTAAATTCAGAGTGAGTAAAGAAGTAGTTGCCAGCCCAGGGAGAGAGGATAAAAGGGACATCATGTGTTATAAGTACAGAGGCTCAGTTTTGTAAGATTAAAAGAATTCTAAAAATAGATGTGATGGAAGCAATTGCACATATGGTGAATATACTTAGTAACTCAAAAACAGTTAAGATGATAAATGAAGTGTTATTTCTATTTTGTGACTATTTTTTACTTTCTTTTGGGTTTAGGTCATTCTGTAAGTGTCAAAGTTTACTCTTAACTCAGTGCTTAGGGGTTACTCCTGGATGTACTTAGGGGATATGTGATGCAGGGGAATCGATTGGGGTATGACACATATAAGGCAAGCACCAGTGTACTATCTCTCCCAGTTGCCATGTCTGCACCTGGACAGTTCATAGGCCTGCTCACAGAAGATCTGTGAAAAATTATGGATACATGGGTCTCGCAGCTAAAAGCTGGCACTCTTGGGAGAAGAGAGCAGTCCTTCACTCTGCCAAAGCCATACCTGCTGCACCATCACCTATAATTGCTGCTTCTTGAATGGTCCTACCTCACCACTCCTCTACAGAGACATCAATCTGACCAAAAACTCCAGGTATGCCAGTATCTGGGGCTGATATCCCCGGGACTTTTCTTGGAGTGAGTGCAGGCACCCTTATCCTGCCTGCCTTCTCATACTTCCAGAAGCACTAGCAGTTGAAAACATACCCCAAAATAGCCAATGGCATTAACAATAGTTCTTGGCATTCCTGGACAACTCCATTTTTGGTTAATGCTATCATCTAGGTAGGTACACAACAATTTAAACAATCAATGTGTATCTGAAGCTACCTAACAAATGAATAACAAATTTCAGTAACAAATGAAGTAACAGATAGTCAACTAACAGCAAGAGCTTACTAAACCTTCTGATTGGAGACACAATAATTTTCACACATTTTTTTATTGCTGTACTTTTTTTTCTTTCTTCTCTTTTCCTTTTTTATTAATTTATCTCCCACTTTTACCAGAAAAATATATTATGATCAACTATGTCAACTATGTAATACAAGCTCTTTAAATAAATTAAATTTAAAAAATAAAATAAAGACTTAAATATTTTAAAAAAAAGAGATCCTTTTCCTCAGAAGCCATGTGAATATATTTAGGTCCCACTGCTAATAAATTATAGCATAATAATTAGATGCTCACATACAAAGTAAGTTAATACTTAGGCCTTTTAAAATCATTTTTACTTAAAGAAGCTTATCACTGTAAGTTTTAACTCCCACCAATCATTAATAAGCAGTGCAAAGACAATAGGGCTAGAGACGCAGTACAGCAGTAGGGCGCTTGCCTTGAATGAGGCTGACCTGGGTTTGATGGCCAGCATCCATAGAGTTCCCTGAGAACTGCCAGGAATAATTCCTGAGTACAAAGTCAGAAGCAATCCCTGAACATTGTTGCTGTCACCAAAGAATAAAAACAAACAAATCACCAAATTGTTTTATAGCTCAATATTTACAAGGTAGAAAAATGGTTTCAGGGCCATACCCTGTGGTGCTCAGGGACTACTCACTATTCAGTGTGTGGATCACTCCTGGCAGTGAATCATGCAGTGCCAGAGACTGAATTGAGCCTCCTGCACGAAAAATATGTACTCAGCTTATTGAGTTATCACAACAAATTCTGCAATGCTTATTTTAAAATATAACACCACACTTGAAAATAAAAACCTATTAGGTTCATAATGTTTGAGTTCAATTTTTATTATTTAGTAATACTCATTATCGTTATCCTCATTATGCCCCCTATGGAGTGCAAGAGCAAAGAAAAAAAAAGGAAAATTTATCTATAAAGTAAGAGCATAACAATCTACGACTGTATTTTATTCACACAACTTTAGAATTTAGAGGGAAATGTAGTAGCTTGAAAATATAAATCTGAGAAAAGGAAAGCTTACTGTCTACTATACATTAATAAGTATTTTATGTTATACCAATTAAGAAAAACTTATAATAACCGGCTGGATCAGAAAGTTATTCTGATCTTTATAAAAAATAAACTTGACTAATGGAGGTAAGTAACCACTGATATGTCAAATAAAGTATTTAAACCTGGGTCTGTATGATTCATAAAACTAAAGTGATCTCCTAGGCCAATAATTTCAATTAGGCCTTAAATTTATTCAACCATAAAAGTGCAAGAAGAAATTTGGCCAATACAGATAAGGTTATTGATATGTTATTTCACCAACTGAGATTATAATTTCAATTATTTTCCCCATCACTCAAAGAGAAAAAAAATTGAACCTCAACAGAGAAGCAGAAATGGCAAAATAAAGAATAATTCATCCTTTTACTTACAACTGAAAACTTTACATCACTATATTTGCATACAGACTGCACACTCATTGTTCTTACAGTGAAATAGCTTAACTATCTCTAAAAATGTACTTTGTTGCTATTTGCCATTTTAGTGTGTTCTGATAAATTCTATTAAATATATTAGTTTGATGCCTCTTAAAAGAAAAGACTGTTCTTTCTTAGGTAGAGTGTACTGAAATTTTAATAGCAAATGAGAATCTAAATACTGAGAAAGACACGAAGACAGTTGACTTCTCCATTCTTGTCTGCATGTCTCTTTTTCAGCACTTAGATTCTCATTGGCTGGGGTCAAACAGAGCTTTACTCTAAAATGAAGCATTGGGCCAGAGATATATTACAGTACTAGCAGGGGTCTCAAACTCAATTTACCTGGGGGCCGCAGGAGGCAAAATCGGGGTGATCCTTGAGTGCAAAGTCAGAAGTAAGCCTTGAACATTGGGGGGGTGTGACCCAAACAACTAAAACAAAATAAAACAAAAAAAGATTCCTCTAGGGCAGGGCCACAAAATGTTGTACGGAGGGCCATTTGCGGCCATGATTTTGAGACCCCTGATAGAGTGTCTGCCTTGCACAAGGTCAACCTGGGTTTAATCCTAGTATCTCATAAGCTTCCTTGAGCACAAGAAATAATGCCTGAGTGTAGAGTCAGGAGCAACCCCTGAGCATCACTGGGTATGGTCCAAAACAAAAATATGAAATAAAAATAAAGTAAAATAAAGTTATATTGGCTAAAGCAATAGAACAGAGAGAAGGGCACTTGCCTTACACTTGACCAACCCGGGTTTGACCAGTGGCACTCCAAAACCACAGGGGTGATCCGTAATTGTAGAGCCAAAAGTAAGCCCTGAGCATACCTGGGTATGGCCAAAATAAATCAGTATATAAATAAATAAAATGAAATTATGACCCCAGCCAATGATTTTTGGTGCTCCAGTATGCAAAGCATGTGCTTCATTTGTTGAGCCATCCCCTAGGTCCGTCAACGAACTATCTTACTTAAAGCCTGATGATAACACTTCAATGTAAATTTGTCTGATCAACTAATTAGTAATTAAGAACAATCCTAATGAAAAGGCAAGTACTGGCATTACAGAGGTGAAGAAAAGATAAAAAGGAGATGTAAAAGTAAAAGGTGAGACTGGAGCAGTAGCGCAAGCGGTAGGGCATTTGCCTTGTACGCGCTAACCTAGGACTGACCACAGCTCAATCCCCCAATGTCCCATATGGTCCCGCACAAGCCAGGAGCAATTTCTGAGTGCATAGCCAGGAGTAATCCCTGAGCGTCACCTGGTGTGGCCCAAAAAGCAATAAGTAAATAAATAAATATATAAAAATTAAAGGCGAGGACAAGGAGCTGAATTGACAGAAGACAGCTGTGTTATGAACCTGAAGAAAGTAGGAGTAGAGAAAATGCCAAAAGAGGTACTTAGCTAGCATTTCTCAACCAGGGGCAGCCACATGACATCTGTGGTCTATGAAATTGCAAAAGAGCTACAGGTGAAAATTGCATAAAAGTGGGCCCACAGGACAAGAACTGGGGCCAACTGAAAGGATATAAGTCACAGGAAGGAAATACAGTTGGAAGGGCTCATGGCTGCTAAAAGATTAAGAAACTGCCCATGAATATATGAGGTGAAAGAAATCTGTGCTCTCCAGAAATAATTTTGATTTCAGCAAATTATGTGAGCATCAGTTACTTGACTTCTGTTTCTTTCAGTAGTTTTCATTAGCATTAAAAGACATACTGAATTATATATAATTAGAATTAAAAAAAAACAAAAATTGTAACTTTGTATCACTCCTGTTTTAAGTAGACATAACAGCTTCTGTCAGAAAATATTTCCATCTTTTTGGGACCGGAGAAATAGCATGGAAGTAGGGTATTTACCTTGCATGCAGAAGCACAGTGGTTCAAATCCCTGAGCATAGCCGAGTGTGACCAAAAAAAAAAAAAAAAAAAAACAAAGAAAAGAAAATATTTCCATCTTTGGGGCCAGAAACATAGTACAGGGAGGACAAGGTATTTGTCTTGCATGTGGCCAATCTGGGTTCAATCCCTGACTCCTATAAGGTATCCTGAGAATCACTAGGAGTGATGTCTGAGTACAGAGTTAGGAATAACTTCTGAGTATCACTGGGTATGGACCCAAAACAAAATTTCCATAGGATATAGAGAATTAAGTGAAGGTTTAAAGAAAAGTTATGTACCTGTCAAATGACTCAAAGAATGACCCTGCCCCCACTGATATGATACAGTTATTCTCCTTCAGACAAAGCTAAAAAAAGCAGAAAACTTTTTGACTTTAGATGGTTATTTATTCCAAAGATTAATAGGTAGCTAATATGTTAATCTGCTTTGCTCAGAAGTAAAGAGATAAAAGATGAAGACAAATATCTTATGAAGGAAAGTCTTAAAGATTTTAAGCAGTTTAGGGAAAAAAATAAGGCAGAATAAAATAAATACCGTAAAATAATATAAGGGAAAAAACACATTAAAATGTCAAGAGATGGTAAATATACCATAAAAGTTTTGAAAAGATACTTTCAAAACTAAAATAAAATAAAAAAAAAAAAGTAGAATCTGAGCTGCCAGAGAGATAGCACAGTGGTAGGGCTTTTGCCTTGCACACAGCCTTTCAGGATGGTCGGTGGTTCAAATCCCAGCATCCCATAAGGTGCCCAGTGCCTACCACAAGTGATTTCTGAGCTGAGAGTCAGGAGTAACTCCTGAGAGGCCCTGCGTGTGGCCACAACAAACAAACTAAAAACAAAAAAGTAGAATCTGAAAGACAAGTTGCTAGAACACAAAAATAATTGATAGGTGAGAATTAGGATTAACTCTGAGTATCAGCAATATGGCTCCCAAACCAAAATCAAGTAAGTAAAATATTTATTCAACACCTGTGTTGAATGTTTACCATCTCTTCCATAATCTAAAATAAATTTCAAATGCCATCATAACAACCTTCCAACAAATGAAGGCACTTGTGAGCAATGAGTAAAGCATTAACCAATTAGAAATAATAACCACTGCCAAATTTCAAACATGTATAAATTCTGATAATGGCACATATTCTTTGTGTGTAACACTTCATCTTTAAAACGTGATGCCAACATTCACCTTCAAATCTAAGGTATTTGTTATTATCAACTACACACCTCCTGGCCTTGTTTTTCATTTTTAACAAATAACATGTCTGTAATATTATACAATTTTAAGTTTTGTAAATTCGTAAAACACTGAATGTGGAGAGGTTTCAAAGAAAGTTTCATGAGATAAAGTTAAGAGTAATTAGGCATGTGTTACGATAAATATACAAATTCAGCTTTTCTAAAATACAGTTGTTTGCTAATATCCTTTACTCATTCAAAACTTTAAATTTATGAAGTGTTTAACTAGTTTTTGACTTTTAATTTTGCCAGATTTGAGCTCCCCTACATAACAAAAATTAAACAAATTAAATATTATTTTTTAAATTTTATTTTATTTGGTTTTGGGGCCACACCCGGTGATGCTCAGGGGTTACTACTGGCTATGCACTCAGAAATCTATCCTAACTCAGTGTGTGCAAGGCAAACGCCCTACCACTTGTACCATCACTCTAGTCCCAAAGATCATTTTTTATACTCAAAAGTAAAAGTGATTTTTGAAATAGTTAACAACTGACCAACACAAAATTTTACGAAGAAATCACATAGAACAGATATTCTATTGAAATATTTATGCTTCAGGGAATAGTATTAGTTGATATTTATATCTACAAACTCTTATTCTACTCTATCTGCTCAAAAGTAGATATATGGAAATAACCTGATGTATGGCAAAAAAAAAATAAATTACCATTGCAAAAATCTATAAAGTTAGAATAAGATGTAAAACCCCAGGGATAAAAAAATTGTCTGGAAGACCTATTTCAACACTGATAATCTGTGGAGATAGTTTGCAGTTGCAGAAGACTTGAACAAATATCTATGAACTAGAGATGATCTAAAACATGATCTGATTCAGAGTCACTTTAGAACACTAGCTTGAGCATAAATTATTTTCCCTTTTATTGTCTTTTTTTATTAAATAAGTTCTTTATTTTAGACATGGTGGTTTACAGAGTTGCCCATAATATAGTTATTTCTAGCATTTACTTACTATTCCAACACCAACCTCAGCACCAGTACGACATTTGATTTATCCCTATCACCAGCTTCCCAACAACTCCAAGCCTGCCACTGGCAGTTATAAATAATTTACTTACTATTGCTTGGTACAACTAATGGTAATGGAACTATCAGAAAAACAAAACAAAAACAAAAACCTTAGGGCTGGAGAGATAGCACAGCAGTAGGGTGTTTGCCTTGCACTCAACTGACCCAGGACGACCTCGGTTCGATTCTCGGCATCCCATATGGTCCCCCAAGTCAGGAGTGATTTCTGAGCGCAACACCAGGAGTAACCCCTGAGAATCACTGGGTGTGGCCCAAAACAAAAACAAAAACAAAACAAAACTTCATTAAAAGAAAATATGTGAAAATTGTCATATCTCACAATGGGGTTGCTATGTCGTTATCTAAAGGTCTAGTAAATTATTGATAGTTGAACATTCTGTTTTGTTTATTAAGCTTAAGTGGCTTTTATAATTTCACATCTAATTTAGTGTATTCCTACTGATCAGTCAGTATTAAAATTAAAAGGGTGTCACACGAATCTGTGGATGTGTCACGTGGGAGGATGAGCTCATATAGTGATAGTGGTGGATCGTTGGGGTGGCTATCAGACTTCTGGAGAAATAGGGGTTGATGGTGAAGGAAGGATGGCCCAATGGCTCCAAACAGTCCCTGTATATGACAGCTACAAAAGCGGAATACGTGGAGTTTTTTGGTGGCTAAGGAGTTTCTGCAGAAATTAGTGGAAAGCAGTGAACTTGGCTATTAGTGATTCAGCAGAATGGGGGACTTGCCCCCTCCCCTTCCGAAAGGGTTCCAGAAGCACAAACTCGCTTTAGCTAATAAATGGTACATTATCTAAGAATGCTTTATTTAATAAAGTTTAAGAATCAATTCTAAGCTGAAAAACTACATTGTACAAATAACTGTAGTAGAATGCCTGACTCGAATACGGGAAGCGGGAGGGGGATTGGGAGGGGGGAATGTCACACTGGTGAAGGGGGTGTTCTGTTTGTGACTGTAACCCAACTATAATCATGTTACTTAAATAAAAATATATTTAAAAATACATTGTATATAAGTAAGTATTCGTTTTAGTAATAGACAAATAAAACAGTAGTTATTAAATTGCTATACTGTTCACTTAATTTTTTTAAGGGGGGGGTCATACCAGCAGTGTTAAGGGGTTAATCCTGGCTCTACACTCAGGAATCACTCCTGGCAAACTTCCTGGCAAGCTCAGGGGATCATACAAGATGCCAGGGTTCGAACTTGGGTTGGCTGCATGCAAGGCAAGTGTCTTACACACCTTACACTCTGGCCCAACTTACTTTTCTTAAGCATTTCAACTTAGACTAATATTTGAAGCATTTCGTGATTAAATTCCAATAAAGCTGATTAGATATATTTAATAACCGTGTGATTTTTACAATTCATATTTGTAGGCTATTTGCAATACTGTAAGTGAGTAACATTATCCTGGGATGGAGAGATAGTACAGTGGGTGGGGTACAGCCTTGCATGAGACTGACCCTGGTTAAATTTCCAGAATCCCTATGGTCTTCTGAGTACTGCCAGGAGAAATTCCTGAGTGCAGAGCCAGGACTAACCCCTGAGCATGCATTGCCAGGTGTGGTCCAAAAACAAAACAAATATAAAACTCAGCAATCTGTTAATGTCGGACTGTGGAATGCAATGTATTAACAAGACCACAGAAAAGTAGAACCTTAAACAATGGTGTAGTGGGAAACATATAGCTTTCAATGAAAAGTCAAACTATCATTTGACATCTCTCTTAAGTAAATGAACAATCTACTTAACATTCTTTATTTTGATTTATTTATGGCCTGTGTGTGTGGTGTCCTGAGTGCCCATGCAGTGCAAGGGATGGAACTCAGGACCTCACACATGCAAGACACGTTAATTCCTAAAGCCAATTCCACTGAGCCTAATGGTTATAAATGTTAATTCAAGAATATTAATTGTCATTTGTAAAAATAAAAAACATCACCTCACAGGCATGTGAAAAAATAAGTAAAATACACAGGATACTCAATACAATGCCTGACTTGCAGCAAATGATCGATACATGTTCACTGTATTATGCCACAGGTGAAAACTATTTTGTCATCTTTATTTTGTGTGGTTTTTGGGTCATACCCGGCAGTGCTCAGGGGTTACCTCTGGCTCCATGCTCAGAAATTGCTCCTGGCAGGCACGGGGGCCATATGGGACGCTGGGATTCGAACTGATGACCTTCTGCATGAAAGGCAAACGCCTTACCTCCATGCTATCTCTCCGGCCCCTATTTTGTCATATTTATGAATATCAATTTAGCTTTAGTAATACTAAATCAACATATCTTAAAATTAATCTCTGTAATTTAAGGCTAACCACCACACCATTTTAATTACTTTTAGCAAGTTACCGCTATCTAAATGAATTCTGTTGAGCAAGGAATTCAAGATTCCTAGCCGAACCATCTTTTAGGAAATTGATGACAAAAATTCACTAATTAGAAAAAGTAAGCTCTTATTATGCTATTTAATATTGGATCGACAGTCAACAAAATTAGGGTATAGCCAGTATCTTATTTATTTATTTATCTTTATGTGCTGGGCCATGTCCTCTAGCAATCAGGCCTTACTGCTGGCTCTGCACTCAAGCATCACACCTGATGAGGTTGGGGGTATTATAATTGGTGCCGGATACTGAACCCACATCAGCTGGATGCAAGGCAAATACTCCACCCACAGTACTATTGCTGACTCCATAGTCACTTAATTCTGAGGGTCCTGATATCATTTTCATTAGTCCGGTTTCCTTAGAAATAACTGTTTCTTTGGCCTCACTCATTGAAGTAACTTCAGTTTACTACACTTGAAGTAAAAATATGATGTACATGTTGTAAGTTAATTAGATTAAAATTAAAAACCACCAATTAAGTTTATATTCTCAAACAACTTAATTTAATTTTTATTATATTAAATATTCTTCCTCATCACACATTGAAGCTCATAGCATCAAAGAGTGTGGTTTATTAATGCTTCCTTGTTGAATAAGCCTCCTAAATTATTTATTAGAGTTAGAAACATTACTCAATAGAAATGGTACAGTAATTAACAGGACAAATACAATGTTTTCAAATTTTCTTGGTTTGCCTTTCCAAAATCAAACCAATTTCAGCTCCAGGAGCAAAGTAGCTCAAAATCTGTAATATAATTTTAAAAGTACTTTCCAATGGGCCAGGGAGAGAGCAAGAGCAGTTGGAGAACAATGCTGCATAGGATGTGGGTGCCGTGGTCCACACCGATACCAGAGTCCCCTGAATACTGCTGGAAGAAAATCCAGCCAACCCCACTTAAAAAAAAAAAAAAGACAACAAAGTAAAATGTTTGAAATACAATGTCTCTACACAATATCTGGTATCATTACAAGTAGGCTTTTAAGTCTGTAACTATTAGAGTTACAAAATAACCTACATAGATATACAAAATAGAGATACAAAATAACCTAGATAAATATACAAAGTAAATAGAGATACAATAAATAATACAAAATAACCTAGATAAATATACAAAGTAACATATCTTAATAGATACATTAAAACTCGCTACATAACTTATTTTTAAATACTTAGACTTGTCTGGCCAATAGTAAGACATTAAGATCTATATCTTAAGAAACTTTCCAATTTGTTTGTTTGTTTTTCCGGCCGAACCTGGTTCCGCATTCAGGGAACACTCCTGACAGGCCTGGAGGGACCAAATGGGGTCCAAATGCCAAGGAACCCGGGTCCAACATGTGCAAAGCAAACTGTACTATCGCTGTCCGATAACTTTCCAATTTAAAGACATTCAAAGAACTTACTTAGAAACTTAAAAAAAAAAGTGCCTCTCAAAATAAAGTGGATAGTTACTCTACACTACTAGCTCATAATCCAATGAAATATTAAAAATGTTTTTCAATGTCCTATCTCAACCAAACTGAAAATACGCTTCACATACATATATCAAGACTAAGAAACATAAACTAGTTCCAATATGCCACAAACTTCTTTTTAAAGCTCAAGTAAATTAATAAAGCAGTACATTCCACTAAGTCAGCAAATATGGTGTGCTGGTAAGACCTTGTGAAAGGCCAAGTAAAATACTATAAGGCTACATGCTTAATGATATGAAATTGTTTTGTGCTTCCGAATTTGCAAGTGTGTTTGAATACCCTACTGAAATCTCTATTACAGTCTCTATTTCAATAAAGGAAATATCAAGTATTATTGGAGCGCCTTCAAACTTACACCTAACTTGCAAAGTAAACCAAGATGATAGAAAGATCTCTATCGAAAATCACATTTAAACAGCAAGAGCTTTAGGAAGCAGTTGATAAAACTTAATTTTGACATCAAGAAGCATCCCTTCAGATTCTAAACTGTTTGTTGGAAAATAAACTAAAATCGCTCAGCGAGCAACAACAACAAGAACAAAAATGCACATGTAATGTTTTTTGGTGTTTCTTTCATTCCCATCTTGAATCTTCCAGTAGGTAAGATTAAAAAAAAAAAAGTTTATGGTTTGGGTTTGTTTAATAAGCATACAAATTTTAATCCGGATGTCAAAATATCTGGAACCCCACCAAGTCATGAAAAAACTAAGCCCCCAAAAGGGTTGCACACACACACACACACACACACCAGAGGATCTCGAAAAAACACAAGACATGAAGCTTGCATCCCCCTGGCCCGCTGGGCAAGAGACTAGGAATATGGGCAGGAAAGATCTAGTTAGGGTCGAACCCAACCCTTCATGGCACTTTTTCCTTTCTCCTCCTCCTCTGCAGGGCCCCAACCTATCCCCCTAACCTCCCAACACGCACCCCCCAACACACACACACAAGGGGCCCCAATCTTTCCCCCTAACCCCCCAACACATACACACACAACCTTTCCCCCTAACCCCCCAAAACACACACACACACAACCTTTCCCCCTAACCCCCCAACACGCACCCCCAACACACACACACACACACACACACACACACACACACACACACACACACACACACACACACACACACACACACACACACAGCCGGGCCGCGCTCCCCTTCCCGTTCGTAAACAACTCCGGCGGTTCCTTCATTTCAAGGATGAGAGCCCGGGGAGGGAAAATGAAAGTTTGAAAGAAAACAAAACCAAACCAAACCAAACAAAAAGCAAAGCAGCAAACAAGCATCCGACTTTCCAGATCCCAGCGGGGAGTGGCGGGGGGCGGGTGGAAGAAGAAGAACCAGATCAGATACCCCCCGAAAAAAAAAAAAAGAAAAGAAAAACCTTTCGCCCCCCCCAATAAAGCTTGCACTCCTCCCAGAAATGGAGGGAAGAGTTTGCACGGTTATAGGGTTTGGAAAGGAAAGGAAAGAAAAGGAAAGGAACCCACCGGCCACCTGGGCGGGTTCAGGCCTTAGAGGAAGGAGCCCGATTTGGGGTGGTGGTGGTGGCGGTGTCCAGGGAGTTTAGGGGGGCGCTCTTTGTGTGCCGTCAGCGGGGAGGGGAGGGAAGGGAGGGAAAACAGGAGGGCCGAGGCAGCGGCAAGCGAGTCATTCAAAGGATTTCCCGGGGAGCGCGGGAGGCGAGCTCGGGGGGGCCCTAGGGGCCCGATCTCGTACTCCAAAGCGTCTCGGGGAGAGTGACATCTACCACCCCGACTTTCCGCGCGCACGCTGGGCGGGCTCGGATCGGGGCGCGGGCCAACCCTTCACCCCACCCCAGAACCCCAGGGGCCCCCCACTCTCTGCTCCCCGGGGCGGCGCAGGCCCTTACCTGCACCTCGGTGAGCAGGATCTCCCCCCGTTCGGGCTGGGACGCCATGGCGAGCGGAGGGCGGGCGCAGCCAAAGCGGGGCGGCTACAGCCGGGTGTGGGGGAGATGGGGGGCAGGAAAATAGACGGCTAAAAAGTGATAATACAGGCTTAGGGAGTCATGGAGGCGCGGCTGGGTTTCCCCCCCCGATCCTGGGGAGCGGCGGGGAAGCCGGGGGCACACACTCCTAGCGGGCTCCCCCTCGCCGCCCGCCCGGCCGCCCGCGCCCAGCTCGAGGCTCGTTCAAGTCAGCCCGTCGCTCCCCCAGGGCGACGCCAGGAGCGGAGCCGCCTCTCGCGAGTCTCCGGGCCCGGGCGCAGCGGGCCGCACCGCGGGCGGCACCGCCTCCTGTCGCGCCGTTTGGCTGTCACCGCGTCGCAAAAGCCGCCGCGCTTGACGGCCGAGCGCGGGCACGTGACCGCCGCGGCCGCCGCCTCCCGCCGGGCTCCAGGAGGAGGGCAGGAGGAGGAGGACGAGGAACCCCGGGAGCCGGAGGGCGGGAGCGGCGTGGGGGCGGGGCGGCTTCCTCCGAGGCCCGCGGGAAAAGCCGGGGGAAGGCCTCGTCGAGTCTCTCGGGGGGCGTGAAGGGGAAGAAGAAGACGCTCCCGCTTTCCCGCTTTGCAGCATTGAACAACCGGCTTTTGAACTCTGGGGTTGCTGGGGTAGGGGGGAGAGAGAGGAGGAGGAGAAGGAGGAGGAGGAAGAAGAGATGGAGGAAGAGGAGGAAAAGAAGAGAGAAGAGAGAGAAGGAAGAAGAGAGGAGAGAAGGAAGAGAGAAGAGAGAAAGAAGGGAAAACAGAGAATCCACCCAGAGAAGGAAGAAGAGAATTAGAAAGAAGGAAGAGAGGAGAGAAAGAAGGAAGAGAGAAGAGAGAAAGAAGGGAAAAGACAGAGAGAACCCACCCAGAGAAGAAAGAACAAAGAGGAGAGAGAGAAGGGAGAGGAGAGAAAGGAGAAGAGAGAAGGAAAAAGGGAAAGAGAACCCACCAGAGAAGAAAGAACAAAGAGGAGAGAGAAAAGGGAGAAGAGAGAAAGGAGAAGAGAGAAGAAAGAAGGGAAAGAGAACCCACCAGAGAACACAGAATAGAAGAGAGATAAGGAAGAAGAGAGAAGAGAGAAAAGAAAGGAAAATAACTCATCCAGAGAAGAGAAGGAAGAAGAGAGAAGAGGAGAGAGAGAGAGAGAGAGAGAGAGAGAGAGAGAGAGAGAGAGAGAGAGAGAGAGAGAGAGAGAGAGAGAGAGAGAGAGAGAGAGAGAGAGAGAGAGAACAAGCACCCACCCACAGCCACTTTCTCTTTTGGGCTCTTATTGCCAGTTTCGCCCAAATGAAGCTCGACTGTCGGTCTCAGGCATCATACAATTCTCCCAGGCCCCTTCAGTCTCAAGGATGAATGACACCACTCCTTGCCCCACTGCCCGCTTACCTCTCCCGTGTGTAGGGTGCCCCCGCTGGCTGCTTGGGGGCTAGCTACTTTACAAGAAGAAATTTGGGGGGGCCCTCCTAACTTAGAAAAGCACAACGTTAAACATGACTTCATTCTGTTGAGTGCAGCTGAGATTTGTACTGGCGAATTCCACTGAGTATACAATTTCATAAATTGCTTTTTTTGGAATGGTTTTTAATATATATATTAATATATATATATATATATATATATATATGAGAGAGAGAGACTGACTTCATTTGTGTAACAAACACTTAAGCAATCTGTCAGTAACATACCGTTAAGTCGCCCAAGAGGACTCTACTGTAGTATTCAGGAAAGTCAATAAAGTGGGTATTGCTCTCTTTTAACAGTGGTAGGATTTTTTTAATCAATTATCTATATAGTGTCAGGATGTCTTATCAATTGTCTATATTTTGATTATTTGAGGCTGAATACAGTGCCTTTATTTCAAGCTAGTTGGGGAAAGTAGTAGATGATTATTTATTTAACCAAGAGGAGAAGCGCTTAGTCTTTGTCATCTTAAGAAGTATATTTCTCTGTACTTTTACATTCCATATAAAATTTTTGGGACTTATTTTAACACTTATGCTTTTATTTCGGTTGTCATTTCAAATCTCAGGCAATTCATTTGACAAGCATTTATTGGTCTGAATTTCTGTAATTATGCCTTCTGAATTATTACACGTAATTATGCCTTCATTCATGACAGTAATAGAGAATTGTGTGTGTTAAATGTTTTTTTTACTTGCTTTGGTTGAGAATAATTAAAATATATAAATTGCAGCACTTGGAAAGCCAGGATCTAATTGCATTCCCTGCAATGAATGATCTTGGTTTTTGCACAGATCCTAGGATGGAAGGTCTCCTGATTTCATCTCACCATTAGGTGGTGAGGTAGGGCAACCTGTCCTTAGATCAAGAGTGTTGCTCTTTCCTTGTCATCAGGGTGTCATCTGAACCTACCCTTACTCGAGTTGGTGTCTTAGCAGTATTAGAGGCCCCCCAGGGGGTGGTGGTGGATGCTGATTCTTGATGCTGGTGCAGGGAACTGTGTCAGTTCTAAGGTTGCATATTCCTTAATTATTAAAAAAAATGTTCATCCTTATAATCTTTTTAAGTCTAAAGTCTGTGACATCTTAAATTAGTATGGCCACTCCAGTCCTTTTGGGGGGGTGGGCCACACCTGAGTGCATGCAGGGGCTCTGTGGCTTCTGGAAGGCTCAGGGGACCATCTGGGATGCTGGGAACAGAACCTGGGGTCCTTCAGTAGTTGGCAAATGCCTTACTGCTGTGCTATCATTTCGGCTCCGACACTTCAGCCATTTTAAAGGAGTTGTTTGCTTGAGTGATTATCCTCCAAACTGTTAAGTTTTAGTCTGTGTTTGTTCTGGCTATTCATATGTGTGTGTTTTTTTTTTTTTTTTTTATAGGCAGCAAAACATTGGATTCAGCTTTTCGATCCATTTTGCCACTCTGTGTTTCTTAACTGGTATATTTAGTTTGACGTTAAGAGACATGATGGTCATGGAATTTAGAGTCATCTTTTGGTAGCAGTTTAGTTGTCTGTTGTGGGCTGTATTATCTTAGAGTAGATCTTTCAGTTCATCCTTTAAGGCTGGTTTCAATCAAGTCTGTACAGTTTCTTATCTGTTTTTTATCCTTGAATCTGTGTATCCTTCCTTCAAATTTGAATGTAGGTCTGTCTGGTGAAATTTGAATGTAAGTCTGGCTGGTGAAGTAGTCTTGGTGATGCAATCATTTCGTTGAGCTTTGTTGCTATGTCTCATCACTGCCTTCAGGCCTTGAGGGTTTCTTGTGATAAGTCTGTGATAAATCTTAGGGATGCTCCTTTGAATGTAATTTTCCTTTTTTTGATCTTGTTGCTTTCAGTATTTCATCCCTGTCTATGGGGTTCATCATTGTGACAAATATGTGTCTTCTGGTGCTTTCTTTGGATATCTTTTTGCCGGTGCTCTTTGGACATATAGGATTTGGTTGCATGAACTTTTTAGTTCTGGAAGTTTCTCTGCTATGATGTCCTTGATTGTTGATCATTCATAGGGGTTTTCTTTCTGAATCTTTGGGACTCCAATGATTTGTATGTTCTTTCTGTTGAGTTTATCACAGACTTTTTTTTATCTGTTCTTATTTGAGGACTTTTCCCACTGTCTGATCATTTGTCTTGAGGCTCTTTCCTAACCTCTTCTGTTGTATGGAGTTGTTATGATTTGCATCTTCTAGCTCACTGATTCTGTCTTCCGTCACTGTTACTCTGTTGGAGAGGCTTTCTAGTGAGGTTTCTATTTTTTTCAGCCTTGTTATTTTATTTTGAGTTTTTCTATTTCAGATCCTTTTGATTCTTATTTGTGGCACATTCAATTTGTTCTTTTAGTTCTATGAACATATTTCATATTTCTTCTCTAAAGTCCTTATCTGAGAAGGTAAAGAGGTGATTAGTAGTTTTTGGGTCATCAGAGCTACCATTTTTGTTCTCTAAGCATATTGGGACATTGTATCCCCTTTGTCGGGGTTAGAGTGTGATGTTTTCTATGTCCCATGCTGGCATTCGTTGACTAGGAAGAGCACATGGCTTCAGCCACACTCCCCTGGCTCTTTGTCTTTGACTTGGATTCTGTTTCTCAGCTGGGTGTTCTAAAGCCTCCAGCTCTGCCTCACACAGCTTTGTCATCTCTGATGCAGGTTCAGCCTTGGGTTTCTGTTTCTCTAAGAATTCTTTTAAAGATAAAATGTAAGAGAAAAAAGTCCATATTTTAGCAGCACTTAATTTTAGATCTAAATGGATTTTTAAAAAGTTTATTAAACTAACTCTTTTAATGAATGGAAGAAAACCACAATTCACTCAAAAATTAAGAACTTGGTAATGCTTTTACTCAGTGGCAGAAAGATAGTAAAACCTAAAAGTCCTTGTTACCAGTCCCTTACTTGCTTTAATATTATGATGTTGCCATAGAAACTTAAAATTGTATCACTTAAATTGAATAAGTATAGTCCCCCATATATTTTACCTTAGAAAAACATTCAATCATTACATATTTATAAATCTGAAAGCATTGATTCTAATTCTATATATCATATAAAAGTAACACACATAAAAAGTTAAATGAATTATTTCTTAGATTTGTTATGCTGCAGAAAGTACCACATTGTGAAAGGCAGGCCAACCTTTCATAAAACAAGTATGACAAATAAATAAATAAAACAAGTATCACAACTTGGAAAATGTGGTAGTTTAAAAAGTAAATTAGTTTGGGGGCTGGAGCAATAGCACAGTGGTAAGACATTTGCCTTGCATGCAGCCAGCACAGGACGGACCCTGGTTCAAATCCTGGCATACCATACGGTCTTTCGAGCCAGCCAGGAGTGACTTCTGAGTGCAGAGCCAGTAATAACGCCTGAGCACCACAGGGTGTGACACCCCCCAAAAAAGTAAATTACTTTTAGCTAGAAATTATTACCTACTTTGGGGAGGGGCAATAGGACATGAACACACTTAGCAGACTGAAGCACATTTAAAAATTGTTATGGGGGGGCTGGCAAGTGGCACTAGAGGTAAGGTGTCTGCCTTGCAAGTGCTAGCCAAGGAAGGACCGCAGTTCGATCCCCTGGCGTCCCATATGGTTCCCCCAAGCCAGAGGCAATTTCTGAGCGCTTAGCCAGGAGTATCCCCTGAGCATCAAACGGGTGTGGCCCGAAAAACCAAAATAAATAAATAAATAAATAAATAATTTTAATGGAAAACCATATCTGGGACAAACATTTTTAACCTAGATATATTGTTTTTACCTGTTTACAAATTATTTTAGGAACTTTTAGATACAATTTACTCTTCTTCTAGGTATAATTCTAAATTATATTAATAATAAAAAAGAGAATTTTTTTTTGTTTTTCTCTTGGTCTGAATCATACCCTGTTCAGAAATCACACCTGGCAGGTTCAAGGGAACTATTTGGGATGCCAACTATTGGGATGCCAATCAAACTCGAGTCGACAGTGTTCAAGGCAAATTCTCTACCCACTGAGTGTTTTTGTTGTAGGTAAATGCTATTATTTTTTTCTTTTGTAAATGTTTCTTTGGAAAATGTTAGAGAAAAGAGGTTATAATATCTGGATTGGGGTTGTAGTTGTAGTGCAATAATTAGGACATTTGCTTTGTATGTGCTGACTGGGTTTGATCCCTGGCATCCATATGACCCAATCACTGCCAGGATTGATTCTTGAGTGCAGTCTGGAGTAACCCCTGAACACTGATGGATGTGGCCCCCAAATCAGTAAAAAAAAAAAGGATGGTATTTTATAGATATTGTGATATTTTAATTATTCTTAAGTATAAATGAAAACATGATAATTATATAGAAAATGTTATTTTCTTATTACAGGAAGATCCTGGCAAAACTAACATAATTTTGCTTGTATTCTGTTATTGATTACAGACTTGCAGACATTCAGTTTCTTTATTTGTCTGTCTGTCTGTCTGTCTAAGCTCTACCAGTGCTTTGTATATCTTGGATATTAACTCTGTCAAATGGTTATTGGGTGAATAGTTTCTTGCACTCCATGGGTAATCTTTGTACCCTAGACACCATTACCTTTGAGGTACAGAAGACACTTAGTTTAATGTTTATCATTTGTTTAGCTTTGCTTCCACTTGCTTGGCCAGTGGTATTTTACCCTTGAAGATGTCTTTAGCTTCAGGGTCTATGTTTGTTTAAGTGATTAACCTTTGTTCAAAATGGTGAAAAGCACTTTTAAAGTAGAGGATGCCAACAAGAATCAAGAGACAATAGAACCAAGAGACCCAAACTGTAATAAACTATACACAAAACGTACTGGTTACACTAGCAGTCCTGGGGGCTAATGGTGGAGGTATTGGATGCTTGCTGGAAACTATAGTGAAGAGAGGTCAACATTGGTAGTGGAAATGGCCCTAATTCGCTGTCACGATGTGTCTGAAATACAACTGTGAAAGAGTTGTAATTCACATTAATCTCAATAAAAAATAAAAAAATAGAGGATGAAACTTTTCACAGCTTTGTTGACATCATTTTGTCATTTAAATTATTTGTAAAATCATTCTCCTTCCAGACTTTAGCTCACTGTGGAGGATTCATAGAGTTAGTGAATTATCTTCTATATAGATACAGAGTTTTAATTGAAAGACAGAAATATTTTAGAGTAATTTTTTGGGTTCATTTTTGGGGGTCACACCCAGTGATGCTCAGGGATTACTCCTGGCTTTGTGCTCAGAAATCACTCCTGGCAGACTTGAGGGACCATATGGGATGCCAGGATTTGAACCACCATCCTTCCTGGGTCAGCTGCGTGCAAGGCAAATACCTTACAGCTGTGCTATTGTTCCAGCCCTTTAGAGTAATTTTTAAATAGGATTTTCTCCAAAATTATGTAAGCTTGGCCTGAATACTCAGCTATATAGTCTTTAAGGTCATGAGCCTATACCAACGCAGTAGTACAGTAATGCTTGACTTGCATGTGGCCAACCTGAGTCATCCCAGCATCCCATTGCCAGGAGTGATTATTGAGAGCTGAGCCAGGAGTAATCCCTGAGTATTGAAAAGTGTGGCCACCCCCCCGCATAGATAGATAGATAGATAGATAGATAGATAGATAGATAGATAGATAAAGTCACAAAAACTTCTGTTTGCCTTACTTCAATTTTGGGAACTTTATTTTATAAATACTTAACAGTTTCTTTATCTTTCCATAAATACTTTTCCATGCACCATTACCACCTACTACCTATTAATTAATTAATTGGTTTTGGAGGGCCACACCTGATGATGCTCAAGGGTTACTCCTGGCTATGAGCTAAGAAATGCTCCTGGCTTGGAGGACCATATTGGACACTAGGGGATCGAATGGCAGGCAGTTGGTCCTAGGCTAGCACGGGCAAGGCAGATACCTTACTGCCCAACACCACTGCTCCAGCTCCAACCACCCACTACTTTTGTCCTTTGGTTCTGTATTGAGATGGACCTGAAGCTCAACTCCTAATACTAAATATCCTTCAATCAATTATAACTTGGTACCAAACATTTGAAGAGATATGTACACTATAGGATATTATGCCTTTCACTCTGATGCTGGATGGGCTTTCATTTTTCAGCCTTAGTAAAGTAACAAAAAAAATCCTCTTTCTTTTCAAGGCTCTTACTGTTTCAGATCATCCTGATTCATAATGGTTATCTCAAATAAGATAATCTTTAGTTGCATTCCCAAACCAGGCAGTGTTCACATAAAAGAAATAGAAAATACCATAGAAAATATCAAATGATTGATAGTATTTTGAAAATCATGTGTTTGAATTAATGAAACTTAAGTAAGTTTTAACCTCCATTGCAAAAGGTAATTTCCTCCCCTGGTATTTGGGTCACACCTGGCAGCATTCGGAAATCGCTCTTGGACCATATGGGATTCGGGAATTCGAACCACTGAACCACCATCCATCCTGGATTGGTTGCATGCAAGACAGACGCCCTACCACTCTACTATCTTTTTGGTCCCTCAAAAGATAAATTTATTTTAACCTTTAGAATTACTTTTCAACATCAAGAATTCTTAATGGCTAAAGAGTATTCTCTCGAACTTTTGTTTGTATAGGCTTTATCTTCTGATCTTACTTTACTAGAATTTAAAACAAAAGAATTCTTGGTTCTGGAGTGATAGTACAGCAGGTAAGGCGCTTGCCTTACACATGTCTAACCTGGGTTCAGTCTTAGAATCCCATATAGTAGTACTTCAAGCACTGTTAGGTGTAATTATTGAGTGGAGATTCAGGAGAGTGACTACTGATCATTGCCTTGGTGTAACCCAAAAACTAAAAAAGAAGAAAAGAATGGACTTCTTGATGCTAGAGAAATAGTACTACTGGTAAGGAGTTTGCCATGCATACAGCAGATCTGGGTACACCACACATTTCATTAACACTAAGTGATGACCTTATTATGTCATTCAGTCTCTAAAAACTACACTGGGGAAGAACAGGCATTTGAAGGGAAAGCAGCACTTAATATTATCAAAACGGGTTTCAACTTATAGAGCCTCTGAGGGACATTAAAAACTGGACTAGTATTCTAAACTGTCTGGGATAATTCTAGTTTAGGGAGGGAGTTTTTTCTCTATGTGAGTGGGGAATGTGGTCTCTGTGCATACCATAATTTAAGATTAACGAGAATGTAAAAAACACTTATGAGAAATTCTCAGTTTTTCTCTTTTTTCTCTATTTTTTTTGGGTTGTTTTGGGGTCATGTCTGACAGTGATCAGGGGTTAGTTCTGGCTCTTCATTTAGGATCCCCTCCTGGTGGTGCTCTCAGAACCATGTGAAATGCTGGGAATTGAACTGTGTGCAATGCAAGTGCCTTGCTTGCTGTACTATCATTCCAACCCCTAATTTTGGGCTTTTCAAGTGGAAAACTGCAATAGTATATGAGAAAATTTGGCTGTCTTTATTAAAATGAGAAAGGAATATAGGTTTGGGAAAAAAAGTTTATGTAAAAATTTTTGAGAACCAAAGTAATAGTACGGTAGGTAGAATGTTTGCCTTGTATGGACCCTACCCATACAAGGTTTGATCCCTGGCATCTCCTGTGGTTCCCTAAATTCACCAGGAATGAATCCTGAGCTATATATACCAGGAGTATCTTCTGAGCAATGCTGGGTGTCCCCCCAAGTGTAACTTTTGGTACTAGTACTTCCCTTGGAGGACCACTTCTGAAAACTCTTCTGCAACTTTACAATAGCAATAACATTCAATATGTAAGGTCTAAAATTTATTCAGTGGTAGAATAAATTTCTGACATTTTGTGACTCTGGGTTTAATTCTCTTCTCTCTCTCTCTCTCTCTCTCTCTCTCTCTCTTTCTCTCTCCCTCTCTCCTCTCCTCTCCCAAGTCAACAAACACATAGAATATATTGAAAATGCAAGTAATTTAACTATCTTATTGCTTATTTAAAACAATTGTAGATTTGTGGAATAAAAGGCTCAAAGAATAAAAAGTAAAAGAACTTAATATCGGTCATACCAAAGAGTTTAAAGGGTTTGGGGAGAGGATAAATGGAGATCAGGTAGATGGTTTTCTATATTGACACTTCTTCAGCTTCAGTACCTAACTATTTTTATCAACTATACAAATTAGAGTAAAGCTTTCCATAATAAAAAGACACCAAAGACTGTGTGTAAAATACACTGAAATCCAGATGAACAGACTGGCTCTGCTCTTCAACTATCAATGCATTCAGATTCCTTCTGATATTTTGCACTATCAGACACTATTGCATTCTTCTCAATTACATGACTGAAGTTAGGTCAAGGAACTTCATGTTCTACATCGTGGGAAGGGAAAGATGTGCACAAGGATTATTGATCTTTTGTTTCAGGTTCCCATTAAAAATAAGCATACAACATTTTTGTGAAAATATAGTTCCTTTATGGAAATGTAGTAAAGCCTCCAGTGAAGCTGAGGAATATGCTTTCTATATTGTCATAGGGTCATTCCACTCCCAACTCTTTTACTGAAAAAAGGACAGGGTGTATTTTGACGAACAATTCACTGTATCCATTCTATCAGCATTTTAGTCAATGGTTTTTGCAGTCATTCAAGTATTCTATTTTTTAGGCTTTAAAATGCACACTCCAAATCTGTATTGGATTATTTCAGGACTAGAGTAAGTATATCTATTTTTATGTTTATCAAAAGAAAAAGATGAGGCCATAACAATAGTACATTTGCCTTGCATGTGGCCAACCTGGATTCAATTTTCATCACCCAATATGGGTACCTAAACCTGCCAGGAGTGAGTCTACCAGGAGTGATTTCCTGAGTGCAGAACTAGGAGTAAACTCTGAGCACTGCTAGGTTCCCCCACAAAAATAACACTTTCTGGGTACCCATTTTATAAAGTTAAATGTATTGGTCAATAGTACAGTTGAAACCATCATTTAAATAATTCTATTCTATGAGGTTATTCCTTCTGCCTAGCCCACTCAGGTTTGATCTCTGGCACACCACATGGTCTGCTGAGCAACACAAGGACCGCTTCCTGAGTACAGAGCCAGGAGTAACATATGAACATTGCTGGGAGTGCCTCAAAACAAAAAACAAGATGCAAAATAAATTATCCTAGTCTAGGCACCAGACAGGTGAATGAAGAAACTATCTTAGTAATAGACCTTTCATTCTTTGTTACTCCAGCCTCCATCTGTACAAAAAAATTGCTGTCATTAGTCTATACAGATGATGATATAGAGAGGTAGACAATCCCTGATGTGCTTTTTAGTCTCCAAATTTCTGAACCATAGAATTTGTAATAATACAATGATTTGTTTTGAGGGGCCTGGGGAAACATGTGTATAGCAATAGAAAATTGGAATCTGCATTTTAAGCTGACCATATTTATAAACCCTCTTATAAAATTTCACGTTATAATTTTTATTAAAAATATTTTAATATGGGGGCTGGAAAGATAGCACAGCGGTGTTTGCCTTGTAAGCAGCCGATGCAGGACCTAAGGTGGTTGGTTCGAATCCCGGCATCCCATATGGTCCCCCGTGCCTGCCAGGAGCTATTTCTGAGCAGATAGCCAGGAGTAACCCCTGAGCACTGCCGGGTGTGGCTCAAAAACCAAAAAAGAAAAAATTTAATACTCTAACATGATCAACTAAGAACAAATGTTATCTTTTATATTTCACCAACTTATTAGATAATATAAGATTGAGTTTGGTAGGTGTGGCCAAAAACAAAATGGACAAAATGCAAAACAGGGGCTAGAGAGATAGCATGGAGGTAGGGCGTTTGCCTTGCATGCAGAAGGCCGGTGGTTTGAATCCAGGCATCCCATATGGTCCCCTGAGCCTGCCAGGAGTGATTTCTGAGCATAGAGCCAGGGGGGACCCCTGAGCGCTGCTAGGTGTGACCCAAAAACCAAAAAAAAAAAAAATCATCCTAGTCCAGAACTTCAGGATATATTTAAATCATAGGACCCATTTGTAATCACTCTTATTTTTCCCAAGTAGTTTTTATTATTTATTTATTTATTTATTTTGGTTTTGGGGTTATGCCTGATGGCGCTCAGGGGTTACTCCTGGCTCTGCACTCAGAACTTTCCACTCATCTGTTGTTGGACATCTAGGTTGATTCCAACTTTTAGCTATTGTATGGAGCATTGCAGTGAATAGTGAATATATCCTTTATGATGAGTATTTTTGGTTCTGTGGATAGATACCCTAAAGCAGGTTTTCTGGGTCATTTGGCAGTTTGATTTTGAGTTTACTGAGAACCCTCAATATGGTTTTCTATAGATGTTGGACCAGGCAGAGAAATACGAAATGCTTCACAAATTTGTGTGCCATTCTTGTGTAGGGGCCATACTAATCTCTGTGTCATTCCAATTTTTAGTATAGGTGCTGTCAAAGTGAGCATTTCGTGTTGACTTTAAGCTATTTGAGTGATTTCAAACTTGAGTGGAAAATAAACAAGACAAACTTCTATAATCTCCACAGCATTTATTATACAAATAGTTCATTATTAAGAACTTAATTGATGATAGTTCAAATTATAGTAAAAGTATATGTTTATACTTATTCTTCATGTTCATGCATAATGTTATTCAGGTATGACTGAAAATGAGTATTTTCTAAATAAGAATTGTAGTAAAAAGTACTTATAAAATCTGGCAATGAATGTAGATATAATTCAACTTTTAGTTTTTATCCTCAAGAAAATCATAGAGAAACTGACTTCAGAAAAAGAAAATGCAGCAGTAGTTGCAAAATAATCCTCAAATCACTCTTTAAAAATTTTTGACCTTGTATTTTCTATGCATATTGAACACAGTAATACTGGTCATCTTAAATTCATAGTTGGAACAAAGATTAAAGATCTAAATGTGGGGCCGAAGAGATAGCATGGAGAAAGTGCGTTTGCCTTGCATGCAGAAGGTTGGTAGTTCGAATCCCAGCAGCCCATATGGTCCCCTGAGCCTGCCAGGAGCAATTTCTGAACAAAGAGCCAGGAGTAACCACTGAGCGATGCCGGGTTTGACCCAAAAACAAAACAAAAACAAACAAACAAAAGATCTAAATGTGAAACATCCAGCATTAACTTAAACTGAGCTGCCACTGCCTACATACACCCACCCCATCCCTGCATTTGTGCTTCCTGGAGTTAAAAAGGATAACTGAGGGCTCTAGGTTTATCAGATCCTTCAGGTGAAACTGTATTAATAGTGTGAATCAGATAGACTGACAACCTGCTCTGCTTAATGTTAAGAAACTGAACTAATCAGTAACCAAAAGCACATGCTTTGTTATGTGCTCAACTTTTGGCCTGTAGATAATTAAGATGACTTAGGAAGTACCATCAGAAACATGCTAATTGTTTGAGTGTTATAAAAGCAGGCTTTAGAGAAGCTGTTCATTTAAATGGTATCTTTGGTCAGAGAAACTTTATTTAAAGATTGTGATCATGTACAGTTAATCAAACCTAGCAAAACTATATTTTTGAAAAATAAACTAAATGCCTTTAAAAAAAGTACTTATAAAATCACTTGAGAATATATTACTATAGAGAAGTTTTTTAATTAAAGATGCTATTTTGGGAAAGAGTATTATAATATGTGGATGTTTACATTTATACATGGGTAATATTTTACTTGATATGTGCATTACTTTTATATTTTAATTGTAAACCTCTAGTCAGATAACATTTTATTTTTAAAGTATTTCATCTCATCTCATCTCGCCTCATCTCATCTCTCTCTCTCTCTCTTTCTCTCTCTCTCTCTCTCTCTCTCTCTCTCTCACACACACACACACACACACACACACACACACAAGCACTTTGGTGTATAAGACCCATATTTTAGTTCTTTACTATGTTGTCCCTCATGCAGTAAAATTCTTACCACTTCCTAAAGTTCTTTGTTATTAAAGCAAAATGTGGGTAATTCAATGCTATGCTTCAGCTGCCTTCATCATTTGAATGAGATAAGTTCTCAGCAAGATGTATTCAAAAAACTATAGTTCAAACTGTGTGATCCTGTTATAAAGCAATCTGCTAAAGTTTCTGAAGCAATTTAGACAGCTGTGACTTAGTTGCAAACAATGTGAAGACTTAATCTGCTGACTTAAATTAGGTCTGCAGAGAAAATACTCAAGAATTTTCTCATGAATTTTTTCCTATTTTTTAACATGCTTAGAATGGATAGCCATTCTAAATATCTATATTAAACAAGAATAAAATAATGATCTTATTGTATGTTTAGTAGTATAGGTATTTTTAATTTAATATTTTATTTTATGTAAATTTAAAACATAATATTTAAATAATATTTTAAATATTTAAATATAACACAAAATAATATTTTTATTTTAAGTACATTTTAGGGCTTTTATGAAAAAATTTATGCACACTTTAAATTTTATTCTGGATTATAAATATCAAAGTATGATTTCTTTATAAATAATGGTAAATCGCTTACTTATACTATTAATATCTTTTTTTTTAAGTTTTTGAACCACACTCTTTTGTGCTCAGGCTTCCTCATGACTCTGTTGTGCTCAGGGACCCACTACAAAGATCACCTGGAGTGTTGGGGAGTCAACTGATTCTGCCACATGCAAGGCAAGTGCCTCCATGCTTTATTATTCCTCTCTCCCTCAGCAGGAACTGTTTCCTAATATTGATATAATCTAGAGTTGTTAATAATTATTAACTTAAGAAATGCATGCTTTCTTGATGTGAAACACATTTCAAAAACATTTTTTGTACTGAGTTAATGAAAGATTGCATTAACCAGTTATAATATGACATACTATAATATCTGATAATGATAAAGCAGATTATAAATGAATTGACTGTGAATAAAGTAAAAGGAATACAGACATATAGATGTTTTTCAAAATAAAAGAAGAGATTAGAGAGTTAGTATGGGGTTAAGGTGCTTGTCTTGCATGAAGCCAATTCTGGTTCAATCTAAATACCACATATGATCCCCTGAGTACTCTGGTTCCATAGACACCACCAAGAGTGAGCCATGATCATAGAACCAGAAATAGCCCCTCAGTACTACTGGATGTGCTGCCAGCTCCTCATTCCTCTCCACACACATAATAAGGGAAACTTCAACACACACAAACATACAAACACACAACTGTACTCAGAAATCGCTCCTGGCAAGCATGGGGTACCATGGAATGCCAGGATTCGAACCTCCTCTGTTCTGCATTGGCTGAATGCAAGGCAAATGTGCTATCTCTATGGCCCGCTCAACTTTCCTTGAAAATCATTAGTCTTTGGATATGTTTTATTTCCTCTCACTGATTCATAATATAGACTAACAATCCTAGTAATTGCAACTCTGAATGAACTCTATTTTTCATTATCACCTGTATTCCTTGTGCCGGGTTGATCTCAATTTGTGACTTCTTCCCTCACTTAAATGCTGAAAGAATTTAAATTCCTTAGCCATAGTGATATACAAAACTAATTTATTTTTCTTTGAAAAATGATCCCAGAGCTATAAAGGCATTTATGAAAAATAAAGGTAACTACGAGTATTAAGGATTTCATTTGTTATTTGAGTGCAGTATGTAAGTATATTTTGCTGAAGGCAAAATTAAATGTTATTGGATGAAATGTAAGACATTCTGAGAAAGATCTGAAGGATGATAGTATTTTCTCCTCTATTATTGCTGCAATATTGGTGTGACCTCTTTGATAGAGATAACTTGTAGACAAGTTATAGTTATATTTGTAAGTGGCAATATGTGTTTTCTATAAACTGTCACCCCCATAGTTAGATATTATAAAATGGATTGGTTAATTTAAATATGCAGAAAGTTAGGGTAATATCTCTTAGCTAAGTCATCAAATTATTTCATATAATTACTTATCTATTATGTATATTTGTATGTTATGTATTAATATGATATATTATTTCATTATGATATATACTAAAATTGTAGTTACAAAAACGTTTTGTATGGCAATGATCTAGAAAACTGTATATCAATATATACACCTATATTTATCTATCTATCTATCTATCTACCTATCTATCTATCTATCTATCTATCTATCTATCTATCTATCTATCATCTATCTATCTATCTATCTATCTATCTATCTATCTATCTATCTATCTATCTATCTATCTATCTATCTATCTATCTATCTAAATAGGAGCCTGAATAATAGTACAGCAGGCAGGGCATTTGCCTTGCATGTGGTGACTAAAGTTCAGTTCCCAGCACCACCAGGAGTTATTTCTGAACTCAGAGCCAGGAGGAAGCCCTGAGCATTGCTGCATATAGCTCAAAAACAAAAACAAGGAAACAAACAAAATTTTTATATATATTATTTCACAGCTGTACCTTCTAAATACATATACCCATTGCCATAATAAAAATATTCCTTCACTGCAGTCCATTGAACATCTTCTCTGTCTTTTCCCCCTCCCTCTAACTCTCACAGTAACCTGTTTTGTGGTCAGTACCCAATGGTTTGTTTGGTTTGACTTCATTTGTTCCCTTGCTTTACTTCTTTATAGTCCACTTATGAGTGAGATCAGTCAATATTTGTGATTTTCCGTTGGACTTATTTGGCTTAACATGACCGCCTCAATTTCCATCTATTCTATGTCATAGCAAACTGAAATTTTTTATTTTATATTTTTTTACCTTTGAGTAATATTTCTTTTCTTGTTATACTACATCTTTATCCATCCATCTGTCTTTGGATCTTGAGTTATTTCTATCCTTTGCTATTGTCAATAGTGTTATAATGAATATAGCTGTGCACATGGTGTTTGAGTTAGTATTTTTTAGACAGATACCTAGGATGGAATAATTGTGTCATTTGGTGTATCTATCTTTTCGATATTCTGAGAAGTTTCCCTACTGTTTTCCATACACCACCACAAGGAATGCAGTCTCCTTTGGTTTGCATCCCTGCCAAAACTTATTTCTGACCTTTTACTTCTTTTGTAATTTCTGGCCTTTTTGTATGCTTGTTTTTAGACCACACCTGGTGATATTTAGGGCTTACTCTGGCTCTGCACTCTGGAATTACTCCTGGTGTGCTTAAAGTCCCATATGGGATGATGGGTATTGAATCCAGGTCAGCCTCATGCAAGGCAAGTGCCCTAACAATTGTACTATAGCTCTGGCTTAATTTCTGACCTTTTGATTTTAAATAGAGCATTTTTTGAATCGAAGAACTTACTCTTTCAAGTTCATTATTATTATTTTGTATTTTGTATTCCTGCTTCATTCTCCCTTCCCTTTGTTGTCATTGATGTTGATGTTGCAATAGCCAGCGGTTTCACTCACACCTTTCTGTGGTGCTTGCACATTATTTTTTCTTTTATCTGTGGTCACTATAGGGCTTAAACTTCAGGTCACACATGAGATCGAAACATTGCATGTGCAGCCATGGTGGTCACTGAGGTTGGCACTGCTCAATTGCACACAATTTCTCCTTTGGCATTCATGGTGCTTGCCCATAAGTTCTCCTTTATTGCAGTGCTTGCACACAAGCTTGCTGGATATTGCACTCTTTGCACTCTTTAGTTGAAGAGCACGAGGCCTATTGTTGGTGTTGGCAGGGCACTCTCATTTAATATGTGCTAGTCAGCTAGTTTAATCATTCACACACGTTTTTGTATAGCAGTGCATTGAAAATTTTATGTGTCTAACTTACTACTATAAAATTAAGAAACTTTAGAGTTTATCTTTTTTAAAAGCGTTTTGCTAACCGATTTAATGGGAAATATTGTATAAAAGCCACCTATTTGCTTAATGACAATTTAATTTATTGGCAACATTAAGTTTTAATGTTACTGGGACTGGAGCGATAGCACAGCGGTAGGGCGTTTGCCTTTCAAGCGGCTGATCCAGGACGGACCTCCTTTCAATCCCTGGCGTCCCATATGGACCCCAAGCCAGGAACGATTTCTAAGCGCATAGTCAGGAGTAACCCCTAAACATCACTGAGTGTTTCCCCCCCAAATACATCCAAAAACTTTAATGTTATTGGCACTGTGTGTGTGTGTATATATATATATATATATATATATATATATATATATATATATATATGTATGTTTTGTTGTTGCTTGTTTGTTTTGTTTTTGGGTCACACCCAGCAGCGCTCAGGGGTTACTCCTGGCTCCATGCTCAGAAATTGCTCCTGGCAGGCTCCGGGGACCATATGGAATGCCGGGATTCGAACCTTCTGCATGAAAGGCAAACGCCTTACCTCCATGCTATCTCTCCGCCCCCCCTTTTTTTTTATAATACAAGATGAGAGCAACTTTCTGGGATTAAACTCTTCTTATTTTGTCTGCTTAAATATTTTTCTTTCTTTTTTTTCTTTTTGGGCCACACCCAGTGACTCTCAGGGGTTATTCTTAGCTATGTGCTCAGAAATCGTTTCTGGCGTCGGGGATCATATGGGACACTGGGGATCCAACCGAGGTCTGTCCTGAGTCAGATGCGTGCAAGGCAAACGCGCTACCCCTGCGCTTTTGCTCTGGTCCCGTGTTTAAATTTCTTGATTGAATTAATTTTAGGTTAAAATTAAATTGAGATTTTTGATGTCTTGTGTCATATTATAGACAATATATGATCATCAGTTCAAGGCAATTAAGGACTATATTTGGTTTAATATTAATATGTTGGAACATAGGAAAGACACCCTTACAATCAATCTTGGCTCTTAGCATTTCACTCACTCTGGAAATACTAAATCCAAATTAACAAACAAGTACCACCCTCAACACACATTCTACTAGGATAGAAGAGTATGAGAGATTATAGTTGTTATGAATTAAAATCCCTGGTGTTGCCATAGGCACTGAGTAAGGTATCCTGATGACACAGACACAGACACAGACACACAGACACAGACACACACACACACACACACACACACACACACACACCTCATTTACTCTTTAGTTTTCATTAATGCTAATGAAAAATAGCTCCCAACTTAGAATTGTCACTCACCTTTCACTCATATCTGCTATTATCCACAAACTACTCTGGGTGTTATTACTTGACTAGTTTACATTTACCACAATCATACACTTTCTATAGCTGAACATTAGACCTATCACCATATCAGATCTTCTATTTATATATTGCTAGGAAGTTTATCCTTAGTCTTTAGTCCTAAAATAATTAAGTGATTTTTAAAACTTTACTTCTCTTTTCATTAGCTATTGTCACCTGCCAATACTTCTGCATTTCTTACATGTGAGCATATTCTTCCTCTACCATTAAGTCACACAAATTTTCCTTCATTATGTTTATTTTTCCTGCTGCCATTTCCCTAGATAAGACCAAAACTATGTCTTACAGCCTCGTAATATAAGTACTATGGATTCTTATAAATATACTAAGTAATCTTCAAAATCACAGAGTGTTTAGATGAGATTCTGACAAAGTTGGCTGAGGCATTTTCGGTTACTGAGTTCTGCTCACAACTTTTAATAGCAGCATTTAATTCTTCTCTTGACCTTTGTTAGTTTTCTCTTGTTAGTTTTCTTGTCTTCTCATCCTCTGGGGCTAGTGGTTCTATCTGAATGTCTAAATTCCTTCTGCTTTTCAGTTCAATAGAAGTCTTGTAGCAAAGCCCACATCTCTGGCAATACCATTGGAATGTTCACTTAGCCTGAGATCCTTTGTATTTATAGTTTATTCTCTTAGAATATTTGAGAAACAGTTACAGTCTCAGATATGGGCATTCCTTCTCCTTGAATACAACCTTCTATCTCCCATCCTGATTCCAATCTTCTTTTCCTAATCAAGATAGAACTTTCTATCCCAAGAGACTAGATCCTTGTACTGAAGTTCACACAAGATATCAGTTGAATATAAACTAAATTCATTTTTCTTTAATATAAATATGAAATCACTTGCTAATAAAATTGGTCTTTATTTCCTATTCAAGATTACCACAATGTCTGTTCTTTTTAAGTTATACACAAAAGATGAAGTTCACATGTGTGGCAATACTCTTGAATATTGCAATGTAAAATCTGATTACTGGGAATTAACAAAACAAATACACATACAAATACAAAACACAATATTACAAAAATAGAAATACAAAAATACAAACAAATGTTTAACTTCGGTGCCACAGGACAATGGATTAAGTGCTACTGAGGAAATATCAGATATATCCCAAGTAAGTACTTGTAGTTGCAATAGAGAATAAATTAATTATATTTTAAATCACAACAGACCTAGAGAAATGCAGGCATGCAGAGGGTATCTAATTATTATCTGTTTTTTCCTTCTTTTTTGTTACTGAGGTAGGGAAGTGATTAATTTTCAGCCATTAGCAGAAATAACTCTTCCTTTAGTGTTGACATAGTGAGAACATGATCCAAGTCATGATAACTTGAATCCTTCTCCATGAATTTTCAATTTAGAGGTTAGAAAGAAGGTGATTGGTCTTTGAAAGTTTAGGCACTGAGATTGTAAAGGCATTAAGCTTGTGTTATGGGAGAAAGATTGTCTTTGGGGGAAAAATCAAGCAAGCTTACATAAAGGAGTCCTACAAATTTCTTGAACTACTAGGAGTTATCAGGTCAGCTTTATGGTAGACATGTTCAACCAGTATAAAAAATTAAATTTTGTAGTTCAGCATTGTCTATATTTTTAAATTTTGGAGGCATAGTCAGCAATGTTGAGGACTTCCTCTTGATTCTGCACTAAGGAATCACTGCTGACATTGTTCGGTAAGCTATAGGGGATGCCAGGAATCACACTTGGGTTAGCTGCTTGCAAGGAAAATGGCCTTCCCACTGCACTATTTCTCCTGCCCCTAAATATCTATTTATTTTGGTTCAGTGTAATATAAAAGTTGAAAAACTACATGTCAGTCTTATCCAGAATGCTATCAGGTTTTCTTTTAGCCAATTCTTTTTATGCTATCATAGGAAAATGAAAGTCTAGACATTTTAAAGATTGGCTTCAGGGTATAGTGCAAATAACAATTTAGGAAAGACCTGAAAGACATTATTGATGGTGTCACTCAGGTGAGGAGCATGAATTCCTAAAACAAACAAACTTGCAAGAAACTAATAACAATAACACCTAATCTAAGTAAAAATGTGGTAGTTACTAGAAAATAAAAAAGGATGGTGGTGGTATAAACAAAAGGATCTGTTGTATCTTTAATTTATCTTTTTTATCTTTATTATTTAAAGCAATATAAAGCCAAACCCCTGTAATGCCATAGTATAAACTAATGGAAAGTTCATAAAAATTAACAAATAACAAGCATAATTGAACTGACATACAGAATTTGAAAGTGACAAATTAAGAAATTTGAATTTATACTATGGCTAATGGTCCAACTTGATATTAAATTTAAACCTGCATGTAAGCATTATATCACTCATGCTATATATCTTGTAGAGCAGTTAGGTGGTGATAAATTCTATTTGCTTTAGTTTAATTGAAAAGTCCCAGGCCCGGAGAGATAGTACCGTGGTGTTTGCCTTGCAAGCAGCCGATCCAGGACCAAAGGTGGTTGGTTCGAATCCCGGTGTCCCATATGGTCCCCTGTGCCTGCCAGGAGCTATTTCTGAGCAGACAGCCGGGAGTAACCCCTGAGCAATGCCGGGTGTGGCCCAAACACACAAAAAACAAACAAACAAAAAAAGAAAAGTCCCTAATTTATAATATTTGAGTGATTTTATTCAGGATAAGTATTCTTTTGGAGAAGAAGGCACACCTTATGGTGCTTAGGGTTTACTCACGGCTCTCTTGCTCAGGGATTTTTTCTGGCAGGCTCAGGAGGCCATATGTGGTGCTGGAGACTGAGATTCAGTTGTGTGCAAGGCAAGCATCATACCTCCTATACGATTTCTTCAGCCTCAGGTAAACTATTCTTTTTTTTTTGCAGGGGAGAGCGCGAACACAGTCCCCCACTACCACAAATTATGCAGTTGAGTTTCCCACATTTGGGGAAATCGCAGGGGTCAGCACATCCGGAGTGCAATGGATAAGCCTCACCCTGGGAAAACCTACCTTCGTGATCATGGTATCTCCCCTGCCAGTAAGTATAGGTAAAATATTCTTGATTGAGATTTCTTTGTCTTTTAGTTACCCTTCCATTTAATTCTAGCTTGTGTTTGTTTTCTGATGAATATTTAGATAAAAGCCTGATAGAAAAAAGCCATAATGGCTTTTATTTGAACTTTATTTAATTTATTGATTTGATTGATTGGTTTTTGAGCCACACCCAAGGGTGCTCAGAGGTCACTCCTGGCTTTGCACTCAGAAATCGCCCCTGGCAGGCTGGGGGACCACATGGAGTGCTGGGAATAGAACCGGGTCCCTACTGGGTTGGCTACATACAAGGCAAATGCCCCTCTGCTGTGCCATCCCTCTGGCCCTGCCACAGTGTTTTTAAAACCCTTTTTATTTTCCCTAGCAGCATTCAAGATTTTATTTTATTATTAACTTTTTGAGGTGGTGGTGATAAAGAGACCTCCTCAGTAGTGCTCCAGGACTAAGGGTCACTCCTGGTGATACTCATCTTTGCAGGATGGCCTGTGAAGTAGTGTGCTGCTTGGGTTTCAGCTGTGTTGTGGGCTTTCACATTCACCCAGGAGGTTCTTTATGTACATAAAGTGTTGGGGATCAAACTAAGGACATTTTTCATGCAGGTCATATACTCCTTTCAGTTATCTCCATAGCTCCTGTCATTAACTTTTGGTAACTTAACAAGGATATGTTTGGTATAAGACATTTCGGATTAAAATTTTTGTGTTTTCTCAAGTTCCTGGATAACAATAGTTTTTTTCTTTAGGTTTAGAAAGCTCTCAGCTATTCTGATATCTTGTTCCCCTTTTTCTCTTTATCTTTGGGTATTCTCATAACTCTGATATTTAAACTTTTATTGGAATCTGATATTTTCATACTTCTTTATTTTTTTCTGTCTTGTTCCTTTCCCCTCTTTCATTTATGTCTTTGCTGTTCTTTTATCTTTCATTTATCATTCCTTTGTGAGATTTAATCTACATGGTAAGCTTTAAATGTTGGAATCACACTCATTTTATTTGCCCCTTCAATAATCATTACCTGTTTGTTGTTTTAAAATATTTTCAGACTCTTTGATGAACATTTCTTGTGTTCTTTAGATTGTGTGTGTGTTTGTGTGTGTGTATACATGTGAATAATTGACTTTGTATCTTTGTGTTTCGTTGAGATTCTTTAAACTTTTAAAATTTTTTTTGGAAAAATGATGGTTCTTTTCTTTAGTTTGTTACCCCCTCCAATTTTGTGGGTAACTTGGGTCACAGCCTACAGTATTCAAGGGCCATTCTTGGTTCTATGCTTAGAAGTTATCTCTGATGGTGCGTAAGGGAACCACATGTAATATAGAGATTGACCTGAAGTCAGCTGTATGCAAGCAATCTCCTTAACTCCCACCTATCTCTCTGGTCCCCATTCTGAGTTTTTAAAGTTTATCTCTTGGATACTCTTGAAAAACTCATCTTTTCTTCTTCTTCTTCTTCTTCTTCTTCTTCTTCTTCTTCTTCTTCTTCTTCTTCTTCTTCTTCTTCTTCTTCTTCTTCTTCTTCTTCTTCTTCTTCTTCTTCTTTTTGCAGTGGTTGAATAGAAAATATATCTGCTCAAGAATTTCACTTAGGTCAGCCTCTTTTGCTTTCCTTGAGGTGGCATTGGAACTTTATTGCTGGCTCTCCTTGTTTCCATGTAGTAATGGTTAAGGAAGTTATGGTGGAGGAGACCTGAAATCTCAACCAATCTATCATAGTATTCCCAGTGAAGATTTCTAGGGGAACAGGTTAGGAAGATAACTATATTATCCCTGATTTATATTTTTTAGTTTCTCAAAATGTTTTATTAAGCTACAAGGTCTATAGAAGATATTTAACAAATGTTTGTTGCATGATTAGATGTCACCTTAAATCATTGCAAGACAAGTTCCTTTTTTAACATTATAAACGTCCTTTAGGGGCTGCAGAGATAGTATAGTGGCTAGGGCACCTGCCTTGCATGTGTCAAACTCAAGTTAGCATCCTATGTGTTCCATGAAGCTCCGACAGGAATGATCCCTGAGTGCAGAGTCAGGAGTAAGTTCTGAACATCACTGAGCATGATTCAAAATCCCTAAACAAAGCCAAAACAAACACCTTACCTCAAAATTCACTGTTATATAAATAAAACATAGAAAAAGAGATTAGTGTTATGGGTAATCCTCACTGCTTACATTAAGTCAATGAAAAAGGAATAAGAAGCTCAAGGGGACATAAATGAGATCTCTAACTTCACACATTGCTTTTTTGTAGAAATACCTCACACTTTACTTTTTAGATTGTGCATCATGAAATTAATATCCTAAAGGAATTCTACTTCAAAAGAACATAAGGCAATCACAATATGACCCTGGAAATTCACTTATTTATTTTGGATTTTCAAACTGCTAAAGTAGATTTGCATATCACTATCAAGCAACTATTTTCTGGTTCATCATATAAATGCAATGTACATAATCCTATACCTCTGGGAAATAACACTGGTAGTTCTTTTCCTTCCATTAACTATAAGAATGCTTGACTAATTACTTTAAATTCAAGGTTAAATAGTTTAATTTTAAAAGCTGTCCCTTGGGGCCGGAGCGGTGGTGCCAGCGGTAGGGCATCTTGCACACGCTAACCTAGGATGGATCGCGGTTCATGGGCCACAGTTAGATCCTCCAGAAACCCACATGGTCCTCCAAGCCAGGAACAATTTTAAGTGCATAGCCAGGAGTAACCCCTGAACATCATTGGGTGTGTCCCCCCCACAAAAAAATCTGTGATCATAATCTAGGAATCCTAATTTTGTGGATGCTTGTGACTTCTCTGGTAATTCTGAATATTAGTAAATAGAACTTGTGACTGCTATTAAAAATTCAAGTATCATAAAATTAAAATATCGACTTGTTATCAATTTTAAGCTGTTTATCGTCATAATTTTTTTCTAACTTATAAAATTCGATTCCCTAAACATATATATTTATATATTTACTTATGTCATTTTATTTTGTTTTAGAATTTTGGGCCACACCCGGTGGTGTTCAGGGGTTAATCCTGGAGAGTTTGGGGGGCTTTAATGGATGCTGGGGATCTAAACCAGGTAGACTGCATGCAAGGCAATAAGTGCCTTATCTGTTGTACTCTGGCCCCGTCACAATTTTTTATTGCTACTACTGTTTCCACAATTTATTTCTAATTCAGTAATAAATGCAATGTTCCTTTTGAGTCTGAAGAATATCACATGCACACTTACCCCTGATTTGGCTACAACTGTATGTGGACAGGGGTAAATCCTGGATCTACACCCAAGAATCACTCCTGGTAGGCTCAGGGTACCATATGTGATGCTGGAGATTGAACCTGGGTTGGTTGCATGCAAGTCAAATGCTCTACCAACTTTGCTATCACTTCAGTTCTATCTCTGATATATTTATTTTTTGGGGGGTCACACCTGGCAGTGCTCATGGGTTACTCCTGGCTCTACACTCAGAAATCGCCCATGGCAGGCACAGGGAACCATATGTGAAACCCGGATTCGAACTACCGTCCTTCTGCAAGCAAGGCAAACACCTTACCTCCATGCTATCTCGCCAGCCCTTATCTCTGATTTATTAACCCCTGGACATCATTGGATGTAGCCTCCCTTACCCCCAACCTCACAATTTTAAAAAGGAAATATTAAAATTCTCCCCCAAACACTCACTCTCTACTAAAATTCTTATTACTAGGAGTGGGAAATAAATACTGCCCCATGCCTTTGATATAACCTCTATTAATTATGTGATGAATGTGAGATTTTGTGTCTGAGACTTGGCACATGTCAATTTCTGCAATGTTCTGATTCAAGTAGGTGGGGAACAATTCTGGAATGTTACTTTTTAAGTTTTCTTCATCTCTACTTTAAGTCTAATATGAATTTGATCTGAACATCTCTTACTTCTCTTCAGACACATTATTATTGTCATAACCCTCATTTTTTATTTGTTTTGGAGCTCTCAGGGGTTACTCCAGGCTTTGAGCTCAGAAATCTCTCCTGGCAGGCTCAGGGGACCATATGGGATGCCGGAAATCAAACCCAGCTCTGCTGGATGCAAGGCAAATGCCCTACCTTGTGTGATATCGCTCTGGCTCATGACCCTCATTTTTGAATAAAATAATATTCAAAGTTCATTTTGATTGAAACTGTGAAAGAGAGAAGCCACATTTCCTCAGTTTTTGTTATCATTCTCAGAAGTCAAGATCATAATAGATATTCCTAAATTGTATTAAAAACTCAGGTAGCATAATCACACCAATTTACTTTCTAGTAAATAATCTTAAAAGGTGATAATTTTTCTATCTTAAAAATTTACAAGTACAATCTACATATACATGATTTTGAGCATAATTTAATTGTTCTGAAGATACAACTATGTTCTAACATTGTTTTAAATGTAAAGAAATGGATCCTTACAATAACCCACAAGTCATAAAGTTGGTTTTAACTTTCTCCATTAGTTCGAACAGTGTGGCTCAACAAGTAAAGCAAGTGCCATGAATAAGCAAGCTACAGTTTATAATATACCACATCTAGAACTCAGGGGAAGTGAATTAGACACAAGTAGTAGTCAGACTAAACAATCAGGTAACATCATGACAAGTTGGTTGTACAGCATCAAAACTGTCCATTTAAGTTTCTCTTTTCTTAATGATCAGAGGTCCCATGTTGTCTCCAGTCTCTTCGTTGTGTTTTGTGTGAGATCCATTACAACGGTATTAAACAGCTTTGTCTTCCAAATCTTTCATGCCGAATGCATGTATCACCAGGGAGTTATCTTTCTGGATGTAAAGATTGACCATAGACTTGTTGCGAGTATCTTTGCTATTAACTTTTCTGTAAGCGACAGCTGTACCACCTCTGTACCGGCTGCTACTCATTCAACTTGGATGCTGTAAATCAGACTCATGATGCCGTCACTTGCAAGGCGTGTTACACAGTTCACTGAGCACAAAGCAGTTCACCTGAGTCAAGGTGCAAGGGGCGTCCTACGGGTACTGACTTCAGGTTGGTACTGCACAAGCCAATTATCCTTGACCTTTGGGATCACTTTAGTACCCTATTCCCCAACACTTTGTCTCACATCCTCTGATTCTAGACTATGGCTGCATGTTGTTCTAATCCCTGATAAAGGGAACAAAAAAGGGTTTCAGCCAGTAGAGCTGCCAGTAGCCTGTAATATCAGGACTCAATGGTTCACTTCCCCCTCCTACCTTGTTTCTGTTTATTTTTTTAATCCCAGAGTTTGATTTTTTGCCAGCTGTTCTGTTTTCCATCATTAACTGAAAGGTAGATTGTAGTTTACATAGTATTGTCTTCCCCCTGCCAGATAATTTTACTTATACCAGTGCTGGCTGGTATGCACTGAGCTTTATGAGGGACCTCTTTACTATCCCTGTAACAGAAGCATTTATCCTTGACTAGTCCCTTATCTCTGATTCTATTCACCATGTGGTCACAAACTTCCAGATATTTGAATACATATGTCTCACATACAAACTATATTATAAGTGGGGGAAACCTTTTCTGGGGATATGTTGTTGATTTCTGGTTGTGTTTTAGTAAAGGATTCTGCTTTCCAGACTATTCTGCCACTTTATCACTGCTTGTTTTGTTTTTAACTTAGATAATGTCTTTATTAAGTCTAGGGAAATATGCTATTATGACTCAAACCAGACAAATTCATTTGCTGCACACTTTTATAGAAAAAAAATACCCCTGGGTTTTAAATATATTAATGAATTTCAGAAAAAATACTTAATTGTAGTTAAGCAATTATTTTAGTTAATTAATTTTTCATTTGAAGTCACATACAATTGTGCTCAGAACTTACTACTGATTATGCTCCGGGATTATGCCTGTCTGGGTTCTGAGGGGCCATATGGAGTGCAGAGAATATTATCTATGCTGGATATGTGCAAGGCAAGCACTCTAGTTGCTATATCTCCAGCTCCTAAACAATCATTTCCTATTTACATGTTCAAATTATGTTTTTCTTTTTTTTTGGTTTTTGGGCCACATCTGGTGATGCTCAGGGGTTACTCCTGGCTTGGGGGACCATAAGAGACATGGGAGGATTGAAGTGCGGTCCATCCTGGGTCAGCCATGTGCAAGGCAAACGCCCTAGCGCTACCACTGCGCTACTGCTCCAACCCCTTGTTTATCTTTTTTTTTTTTATTTTCCAAGAGACTTCCTCAAATGTCAATGTATATAAGAAACACCTCTTGCGTGAAACTCTTGGGAGTGGGGCAAAAGAGGCTCCAGAAATCTGCGCTTCCAGACGCCATTTCCAGGGCGGGTCTCCAGAAGGTGAAAACCGGCTGGCTTTCGCAGAAGCCAGCTGCCCTGTCTGGGACATCAGGCAGGGAAAAGACACGAATCTGCGCCCGCCCAGTGGAGCCCGACTGTGAGTGCTCCTTGTAAATGTTTCTCTACTGTCCTCTTGCGTGAAACTCTTGGGAGTGGGGCAAAAGAGGCTCCAGCAGAGCACGGCCGCTCCGCTTCGCTCCGCTTCGCTACGCGGCCGTGCACTCTTTCTAAGAAAAGAACACCATCGTAACAAGAAGAAAAAATCACACTAAGATCTGAGCTATAACACAGAAGCAAGCATTTCTCCTCGGACTGTCTTCTCCGTTGAATGCTTGGACCTAAGATTTGATCCAGTGTGAGGCTTCACCCATGGAGGACTCCCATCCCCTAGAGACAAGTCAGCCCATCCAGAAAGGGCGGAGCCAGAGAAGTGTGCTGCCTACATCATATAGACAATGAATACCACCACAACACGTAGAAAAACCCAAAATACAAGTGTGACAATGGGGAAACAACGCAGGCCAGCATCAGACATAGAGAATGAAGAGGACAAGTCTGATGACCAGATAATGGCCAACCAACTAATCAACCTCTCAGATAAGGACTTTAGACTAGCAATATGGAAGATGCTCAACGGACTCCAAGAAACCATGGATCGAGTTGAACAGAACACTAATAAGAACCAAGAAAATATGAAGACAGAAATCACAAAACTCCAAACTGAAATAACATATCAATTAACAGGCCTGAAAAAGTCAGTAAACGAAGTGAATGACAAAATGGATAAGCTCTGGGACAGGATGTCAGAAGCTGAGAATAGACTTGGTGCTGTGGAAGATGAGATACATAACAATTCCATACAGCAGGAGAGATTGGACAAAAAACTTAAAGCAAATGAGCAGACAATGGAAAAATTAGTCAAAGAATGGGAACAGAAGAAAATAGAAGTCTATGATAAGATCAACAGAAACAACTTAAGAATCATTGGAGTCCCAGAGACCCAGGAAGAAAATTCCCAGGAAGAATCAATGGTCAAGAACATCATTAAAGAGAAACTTCCAGAGCTAAAGAATATAGGTGATCAAATCCTACATGCTCGAAGAGTACCAACCAAAAGAGACCCCAGAAAAAACACCCCAAGACACATCCTAGTCACAATGACAAATCCCACAGATAGAGACAGAATTCTGAAAACAGCAAGATCAAAAGGGGAAATTACATTCAAACAAGCTTCCCTGAGATTTACAGCAGACCTGTCACCAGAAACACTCAATGCCAGAAAGCAGTGGTGGGATATTGTGACAAGACTGAATGAAATGAATGCTTCACCCAGAATACTATACCCAGCAAAACTCACTTTCCGGTTTGATGGAAGAATACATGGTTTCACAGACAAAAAACAGCTTAGAAACTTCACAGACACAAAGCCAGTCTTAAGAGAAAAACTGAAAGACCTAATCTAAGACAAGACTACCCAAAAGACACACCAAATTTTGATATAAAGATGGAGTTAAATCCCAGGACAATTCTTTCTCTCAACGTCAATGGACTAAATGCACCAGTTAAGAGACACAGAGTGGCTAAATGGATCAAAAAACTCAATCCAACCTTCTGCTGCCTACAAGAAACGCACCTGAATAGTCAGAACAAACATAGACTCAAAATAAAAGGCTGGAGAAAAATTATCCAAGCAAACAACACCCATAAAAAAGCTGGAGTGGCCATACTAATATCAGATAATGCAAACTTTATACTCAGGAAGGTTGTAAGGGACAAAGATGGACATTTTATATTAATCAAGGGGTATGTAGAGCAGGAAGAAATAACTCTCCTAAACATATATGCACCGAATGAGGGGCCAGCAAAATATTTAATACAACTGTTGACAAATCTGAAAAATAATATCAATAACAACACAATAATTGTGGGGGACCTTAACACTGCTTTGTCAACACTGAATAGGTCAACCAGACTGAAACCCAACAAGAATATACTAGACCTGAGGAGAGAAATGGAAGAAAGAGGCTTAGTGGATATATATAGGACACTCCACCCCCAGAAACCTGGATACACATTCTTCTCCAATGTACATGGGACATTCTCCAGGATAGACTACATGCTGGCACATAAAACATACCTCCATAAGATCAAGAGGATAGAAATTTTGCAGACTGCCTTTGCTGACCACAAGGCTCTGAAATTATTTGTGAATTCCAAAGGGACTCAGAAGAAAAACCTTAACACCTGGAAGTTAAACAGCCTCATACTCAATAACCAGTGGGTCCGAGATGAAATCAAGGAGGAAATCAAAAGGTTCCTGGAAACAAATGACAATCAAGACACAAACTATCAGAACTTATGGGACACAGCAAAAGCAGTACTGAGAGGAAAATTTATAGCTTTGCAAGCACACATCAGGAAGGAAGAAGGAGCTTACCTGAGTAGCCTAATGACACAGCTAATAGAACTAGAAAATGCTCAACAAAAGAACCCAAAAATAGGAAGACAGAAGGAAATAACAAAGCTGAGAGCAGAAATCAATGAAGTGGAAACCCAAAAAACAATCCGAAAGATCAACGAAAGAAGTTGGTTCTTTGAAAAAATAAACAAGATTGATAGACCACTGGCAAACCTAACAAAGAAAGAGAGAGAGAGAAACTTGATAACTCGTATTAGGAATGAAAAAGGAGAGATCACTACTGATATGAGAGAGATTCAAAGGGTAATCAGAAACTACTTTGAGAAACTCTACGCCACTAAAAATGAGAACCTGGAAGAAATGGATAAATTCTTAGACTCTTGTAATCTTCCACGGTTGAAGGAAGAGGATGTAGCATATCTAAACACCCCCATCAACACTGATGAAATTAGAATGGTAATCAAAGGTCTGCCGAAAAACAAAAGCCCAGGCCCAGATGGATTCACTAATGAATTCTTTCAAACTTTCCAAGAGGAACTACTACCAATCCTGGCAAGACTCTTTCATGAAATTGAACAAACGGAAACACTTCCAAATAGCTTTTATGAAGCCAACATCACCTTGATACCTAAACCAGACAGAGATGCTACAAAAAAAAGAAAATTACAGACCAATATCACTGATGAATGCAGATGCAAAGATCCTCAACAAAATCCTGGCAAATAGGATTCAATGCCTCATTAAGAAGATCATCCACTATGATCAAGTAGGTTTCATCCCTGGAATGCAAGGCTGGTTTAACATCCGTAAATCTATCAACATCATACACAACATCAATAACAAGAAAAATAAAAACCACATGATCATATCAATAGATGCAGAGAAAGCATTTGATAAGGTCCAACACCCATTCTTGATCAAAACTCTCAGCAAGATGGGAATGGAAGGAACCTTTCTCAATCTAGTTGAAGCCATCTACCACAAGCCAATGGCAAATATTATCCTCAATGGAGAAAAACTAAAAGCCTTCCCTCTAAATTCTGGTACAAGACAAGGCTGTCCTCTCTCACCACTCCTATTCAACATAGCACTGGAAGTACTTGCTATAGCGATTAGGCAAGAAAAAGATATCAAGGGAATCCAGATAGGAAAGGAAGAAGTCAAGCTCTCACTGTTTGCAGATGACATGATACTCTACTTAGAAAACCCTAAAGAATCTACCAAAAAGCTTCTAGAAACAGTAGACTCATATAGCAAGGTGGCAGGCTACAAAATTAACACACAAAAATCAATGGCCTTTCTATACACCAACAGTAATAAAGAAGAAATGGACATTAAGAAAACAACCCCATTCACAATAGTGCCACACAAACTCAAATATCTTGGAATCAACTTGACTAAAAATGTGAAGGACCTATACAGAGAAAACTATAAAACTCTGCTCCAAGAAATAAGAGAGGACACGCGGAAATGGAAATGCATACCCTGCTCGTGGATTGGCAGGATTAACATCATCAAAATGGCAATACTCCCCAAGGCATTATACAGATTTAATGCTATCCCTCTAAAGATACCCATGACATTCTTCAAAGAAGTGGATCAGTCACTTTTGAAATTCATTTGGAACAATAAACACCCTCGAATAGCCAAAGCAATCATTGGGAAAAAGAATATGGGAGGAATTACTTTCCCCAACTTTAAACTGTACTACAAAGCAATAGTTATCAAAACAGCATGGTATTGGAATAAGGACAGGCCCTCCGATCAGTGGAATAGGCTTGAATACTCAGAAAATGTTCCCCGGACATACAATCACCTAATTTTTGATAAAGGACCAAGAAATCCTAAATGGAGCAAAGAAAGCCTCTTCAACAAGTGGTGTTGGCACAATTGGATAGCTGCTTGCAAAAAATTGAACTTAGACCCCCAGCTATCATCAAGTACGAAGGTAAAATCCAAATGGATTAAAGACCTTGATATCAGCCCCAAAACCATAAGATATATAGAACAGCACATAGGCAAGACACTCCAGGACATTACAGGCATCTTCAAGGAGGAAACTGCACTCTCCAAGCAAGTGAAAGCAGAGATTAACAGATGGGAATATATTAAGCTGAGAAGCTTCTGCACCTCAAAGGAAATAGTGCCCAGGATACAAGAGCCACCCACTGAGTGGGAGAAACTATTCACCCAATACCCATCAGATAAGGGGCTAATCTCCAAAATATACAAGGCACTGACAGAACTTTACAAGAAAAAAACATCTAATCCCATCAAAAAATGGGGAGAAGAAATGAACAGACACTTTGACAAAAAAGAAATACAAATGGCCAAAAGACACATGAAAAAGTGCTCCACATCACTAATCATCAGGGAGATGCAAATCAAAACAACGATGAGATACCACCTCACACCACAGAGAATGGCACACATCACAAAGAATGAGAATAAACAGTGTTGGCGGGGATGTGGAGAGAAAGGAACTCTTATCCACTGCTGGTGGGAATGCCGTCTAGTTCAACCTTTATGGAAAGCGATATGGAGATTCCTCCAAAAACTTGAAATCGAGCTCCCATATGATCCAGCTATACCACTCCTAGGAATATACCCTAAGAACACAAAAATACAGTACAAAAACCCCTTCCTTACACCCATATTCATTGCAGCACTATTTACCATAGCAAGACTCTGGAAACAACCAAGATGCCCTTCAACAGATGAATGGCTAAAGAAACTGTGGTACATATACACAATGGAATATTATGCAGCTGTCAGGAGAGATGAAGTCATGAAATTTTCCTATACATGGATGTACACGGAATCTATTATGCTGAGTAAAATAAGTCAGAGAGAGAGAGAAAAACGCAGAATGGTCTCACTCATCTATGCGTTTTAAGAAAAATGAAAGACATTCTTGCAATAATAATTTTCAGACACTAAAGAGAAAAGAGCTGGAAGTTCCAGCTCACCTCAGGAAGCTCACCACAAAGAGTGATGAGTTTAGTTAGAGAAATAACTACATTCTGAACTTTCCTAATAATGAGAATATATGAGGGAAATGGAGAGCCTGTTTAGAGTACAGGCGGGGGTCGGGTGGGGAGGAGGGAGACTTGGGACATTGGTGGTGGGAATGTTGCACTGGTGATGGGTGGCGTTCTTTACATGACTGAAACCCAAACACAATCATGTATGTAATCAAGGTGTTTAAATAAATAAAAAAATGTAAAAAAAAAAAAAGGAACACAATTTTAAAATGCATATTACTGAGCTTCACTTCACTGAATGGAAGTCTCTGAAGTGGCTCTAATTGTCTTCATTTTTATTAAGCTTACTGGGCACTCTTATACATGCAAATCTTTAAGCAGTTATGTCTTAAGTATTTCTTTTTTCTTGGTGAGGGATTTTTACTGGAGATTAAACCCAGGGCCTTACATATTTACGGCCTGTGTTTTATTACTGAGCCAAATGCCAAGCCCAAGTATTTCCTTTCTGGATGGTTCTGTCACTTAGTCTATTTCTCATCACTCAATACTCATAGTACTGAGAGCATATTCCTGTGCTACTTAATTCCCTAAAATAACAATGCTGCACTGTTTCCAATAGGACTGTGAGGGTGGGTTTTGGAGTCATACCCTTGATACTCAGAGAATATTCTTTTTTCTGTGTTCAAGAGTAAGCCGCGGCAGTTCTTGAGGATTATATTCAATGTGCTGAACCAGCATTAATTGCCTTGCAAAGTAAATACCTTAACCCCTGTACTATCTCACTGGCCCTAGATATTACTTTTAAGGAGACTTTTCATTATTTCCCAGATAAATTCCAATCCATTTGTATAATATACAGGTTCATTGTGACCTGACTTAACTTTTCAAAGGAGTAATAATTTCTTGCTATTCCTGCCTTTGGTGTCAATTCCAATAAACACTTCCACCTTATACTCATTTGTTAAACCTTTGTGACCCCATCCTTGTATTGATATGGCTAGTGAGTCCTTATTGCATTTTAATTACTGTATATAGACTTCTATAGTAGCAGTAATTTTTCATACTCTATTTTGTTTATATGCTTGCTTATATTTGACTGAGCTGTGAACTTTTGAAAGGTGAAAATTTTATAGCATTTTTCTTTGTATCAGCTGCAAATAGTTGTTTCTTGGCTAATGAGGAAACAAAATATTTGACTTGAGGGCCTAATATACAAACACTTCTATTTATCTCTACTTCAAAATGTACTAAATGTATTTCCAAAGAGCAGTTTATATTCATGATTTTTAGTAGAAATTTAATCCTATTTGTTTTATACTTGATTTAGCTATGACATTATTTTAGTTGAATTATTTTATTTATTTAAAAACGTTTTTTCATTTTTTTCTTTATTTAAAAATCTTGATTACATAAATGATTGTGATTAGGTTTCAGTCATGTAAAGAACGCCCCTTTCAACAGTGCAGCATTCCTACCACCAATGTCCCAAATCTCCCTCCATCCCACCCCACCCCCACCTGTACTCCAGACAGGCTTTTCAGTTCCTTCATAAATTCACATGATTATGGTAGTTCTCTGTGTAGTTATTTCTACAGCGTATTCACCACTCTTTGTGGTGAGCTTCATGAAGTGAGCTGGAGTTGCAGCCCTCCTCTCATTGTCTCTGAGGATTGTTACAAAAATGACATTTTTTTCCTTTGGTTTTTGGGCCATGCCCGGCTGTGCTCAGGGGTTGCTCCTGGCTATCTGCTCAGAAATAGCTCCTGGCAGGCAAGGGGGACCATATGGGACACTGGGATTCGAACCAACCACCTTAGGTCCTGCATCGGCTGCTTGCAGGGCAAACACCGCTGTGCTATATCTCTGGCCCCACAAAAATGACTTATATTTTTCTTAAAACCCATAGATGAGTGAGACTATTCTGCGTCTCTCTCTCTCTCCCTCTGACTTATTTCACTCAGCATGATAGATTCCATGTACATCCATGTATAGGAAAATGTCATGACTTCATCTCTCCTGAGGGCTGCATAATATTCCATTGTGTATATGTACCACAGTTTCTTTAGCCATTCGTCTGTTGAAGGGCATCTTGGTTGTTTCCAGAGCCTGGCTGTTGTGAATAGTGCTGCAATAAATATAGATGTGAGGAAGGGGTTTTTGAATTGTATTCTTGTGTTCTTAGGGTATATCCCTAGGAGTGGAATAGCTGGGTCGAATGGGAGCTCAATTTCCAGATTTTGGAGGAATCTCCATATCGCTTTCCATAGAGGCTGTACCAGGCGGCATTCCCACCAGCAGTGGATAAGAGTTCCTTTCTCTCCACATCCCTGCCAGCACTGCTTGTTCTCATTCTTTGTGACGTGTGCCAATCTCTGCAGTGTGAGGTGGTATCTCATCATTGTTTTGGTTTGCATCTCCCTGATGATTAGTGATGAGGAACATTTTTTCATGTGCCTTTTGGCCATTTGTATTTCTTTTTTATCAAAGTGTCTGTTCATTTCTTCTCCCCATTTTTTTTATGGAATTAGATTTTTTTTTTCTTGTAAAGTTCTGCCAGTGCCCTGTATATTTTGGATATTAGCCCCTTATCTGAAGGGTGTTCGGTGAATAGTTTCTCCCACTCGATGGGTGACTTTTGTATCCTGGGCACTATTTCTTTTGAGGTGCAAAAGCTTCTCAGCTTAATGTATTCCCATCTGTTGATCTCTGCTTCCACTTGTTTGGAAAATGCAGTTTCCTCCTGTAGTCAATGTCATGGAATGTTTTACCGACGTATTGTTCTATATACCTTATGGTATCAGGTCTGATGTCAAGGTTTTTAATCCGTTTGGATTTTACCTTCGTACATGATGTTAAATGGGGGTCTATGTTCGCTTTTTTGCAAGTGGCTAACCAGTTCTGCCAGCACCACTTGTTGAAGAGATTTTCCCTGCTCCACTTAGGATTTCTTGCTCCTTTGTCAAAAATTAGGTGATTGTATGTCTGGGGAACATTCTCTGAGAACTCAAGCCTATTTCACTGATCTGAGGGTCTGTCTTTATTCCAATACCATGCTGTTTTGATAATTATTGCTATGTAGTACAGTTTAAAGTTGGGGAAAGTAATGCCTCCTATTTTCCTTTTCCCTAGAAGTGCTTTAGCTATTCGAGGGTGTTTATTGTTCTAGATGAACTTCATAAGTGTTTATCCACTTCTTTGAAGAATGTCATGGGTATTTTTTAAGGGGATCACATTAAATCTGTATAATGCTTTGGGGAGTATTGCCATTTTAATCATGTTAATACTGCCAATCCATGAGCATGGTATGTATTTCGATTTTCGTGTGTCCTCTCTTATTTTTTGGAGCAGGGCTTTATAGTTTTCTTTGTATAGGTCCTTCACGTCTTTGGTCAAGTTGACTCCAAGATATTTGAGTTTGTGTGGCACTATTGTGAATGGGATTGTCTTCCTAACTTCCATCTCTTCCCTATCATTATTGGTGTATAAAAAGGCCATTGATTTCAGTAGGTTGATTTTGTAGCCTGCCACCTTGCTATATGAATCTATTGTTTCTAGAAACTTTTTTTTTAGAGTCTTTAGGGTTTTCTAAGTAGAGTATCATGTCGTCTGCAAACAATGAGAGCTTGACTTCTTCCTTTCCTATCTGGATTCCCTTGATATCTTTTTCTTGCGTGATCACTATAGCAAGAACTTCCAGTACTAGGTTGAAGAGGAGTGGTGAGAGTGGAAAGCCTTGTCTTGTACCAGAATTTAGAGGAAAGGCTTTTAGTTTTTCTCCATTGAGGATAATATTTGCCATTGGCTTGTGGTAGATGGCTTCAACTAGATTGAGAAAGGTTCCTTCCATTCCCATCTTGCTGAGAGTTTTGATCAAGAATGGGTGTTGGACCTTATCAAATGCTTTCTCTGCATCTAATTATATGATCATGTGATTTTAATTTTTCTTGTTGTTGATGTTGTGTATGATGTTGATAGATTTACGGATGTTAAACCATCCTTGCATTCCTGGGATGAAACCTACTTGGTCGTAGCGTAGTGTATGATCTTCTTGATGATGCATTGGATCCTATTTGCCAGGATTTTGTTGAAGATCTTTGCATCAGCATTCATCAGGGATATTGGTCTGTAATTTTCTTTTTTGGCAGCGTCTCTGTCTGGTTTTGGTATCAAGGTGATGTTGGCTTCATAAAAGCTGTTTGGGAGTGTTCCCGTTTTTTCAATTTTATGGAAGAGCCTGGCTAGGATTGGTAGTAGTTCCTCTTGAAAGATTTGAAAAAATTTATTAGGAAATCAGTCTGGGCCTGGGCTTTTCTTTTTGGGCAGATGTTTGATTACAGTTTCAATTTCCTCAGTAGTGATGGGGGTGTTTAGATATGCTATCTCCTCTTTACTTAAATGTGGAAGGTTAGAAGTGTCCAAGAATTTTTTCATTTCTTCTAGGTTCTCATGTTTAGTAGCATAAAGTTTCTCAAAGTAGTCTCTGATTACCCTTTGGATCTCTGCAGTATCTGTTGTGATCTCCCCCTTATCATTTCTAATACAGGTTATCAGATTTCTCTCTCTCTCTTTGTGAGTTTTGCCAATGGTCTATCAATCTTTTTTATTTTTTCAAAGAACCAACTTCTGCTTTCGTTGATCTTTCGGATTGTTTTTTGGTTTTCCACTTCATTGAGTTCTGCTTTCAGCTTTGTTATTTCCTTCTGTCTCCCTATTCTTGGTTCCTTTTGTTGGTCATTTTCTAATTTTTTTGAGCTGCTTCATTAAGTTATTCAGGTATGCCCCTTCTTCCTTCCTGATGTGTGCTTGTAGAGCTATAAATTTTCCTCTCAGGACCGCTTTTTGCTGT